>NC_135819.1:33651471-33951471 GCF_964213995.1 Mustelus asterias
GCCAACATAATCAAGGATCCCACGCACGCCAGACATTCTCTCTTCCACCTTCTCCTGTTGGGAAAATGATACAAAACTCTGAGGTCACGTACCAACCGACTTAAGAACAGCTTCTTCCCTGCTGCGGTCAGACCTTTGAAGACCTACCTCGCATTAAGTTGATCTTTCTCTACACCCTAGCTATGACTGTAACACTACATTCTGCAGTCTCTCCTTTCCTTCTCTATGAACGGTATGCTTGTCTATATAGCGCGCAAGAAACAATACTTTTCACTGTATTTCAATACATGTGACAATAATAAATCAGTCCGAAGACTTCCGGCAGAACTCCGTCAGGATCCCCTCAGCAGTTGAAGACATAGGATCCACAGAAGGAGCGGATAGATTAACCACCTTTCATTCCAGGCCAATACTGGTCCCTGCTTCTTTCTCAGCCACAGAATCCAAAGGCTCCCTCAGTCCAACCCCCTCAGATTCAGAAACTGGTACAGACAAAACGAATACAGGACCCACTACAGGAATGGTGTACCACATGGAGTCCACAAACATTGCTGTGTTGCTGGTGCTTCTAAGGAGTATCAACAGCTTGTCTCCTGGAGTTGCCCCGACCCTCTTACACAAATGGTCAACATGTTTCTTCATTCAGCAGTCCTGTGCCTCCACCACTTATGAGAATTGGCTGTGTCTTCTCCAGTGGCACAGTGGTTAGCATTGCTGCCTCACAGCACCAGGGACCCGGGTTCGATTCCCGGCTTGGGTCACTGTCTGTGTGGAGTTTGCACATTCTCCCCCGTGTCTGCGTGGGTTTCCTCCGGGTGCTCCTCCCAGTCTGAAAGACGTGCTGGTTAGGTGCATTGGCCGTGCTAAATTCTCCCTCAGTGTACCCGAACAGGTGCCGGAGTGTGGCGATGAGGGGATTTTCACAGTAATTTCATTGCAGCATTAATGTAAGCCCACTTGTGACTAATAAATAAAATAAATAACCAATCTTCCCCGGCACAGGCAGGTCCGCCACCAAAATTCCTTGCAAAATGAGGTTGTCAATATTAAACTCTCTGTCCCCTTTCTGAGAGTCACAGTACTCCGTCTCAGAGGCTTGCCGAGCCTTCTTGACAAATTTGGAAACACTGGGGGCGATTTTACCACCTAATTGCACCCGTCCTTTGGCGAGGTGAGGTCGTAAAGTTGGGAGTGAGTGGACGAATGGGAATGGTGCCCATTTTCACACCCATTCCTATCTTACCAAAAAGAAATGAGTGCGATCTGCAACTTGCCCGAAATGGGCAAAACATCAACTGGCATGCTTTTGCATGAATCTCAATACAATTAGCGCGGTTCACCAGCAATCACCCCACCCCAATGACCTTAACACTTCCTTCATGGCAGCTGCAACTAAACACCTGCTCTATAAAAGTCCACTGCAGGCGCAGCAGCACTGAGGGTGAGCGAGGAGGTCGGTCGCTATGTCCACAGGGCTCCATGCTGGGGTGGGAGGGGTGAGGGTGGAATAATGGAAGTGGCCATGTTGCATTGCACGTCGGGACTGCCCTGCGGTGTGCTAGGGGGGTTTGGTGGTGGTGGGGGTGGGGGGGCGGGGGGTGCGGCAGGGGGGAGCAAGCTGCCACTGGTATCTGAACTTGAGTCTTAGCGCTGACCTTAGATGTTAGTTTTGACCTTGGGATCTCACGCTGCCAGCAGCCAGCAATAGTGGGGCTGATTCCATGCAGATGCTGGGTGTGGGGAGGGAGGGAGCTGGGGAAGCAGCAGCATTGTGGCAGCACTGGCTGGGGCCAGTAGTGCTGAGGCTGGGTGGGGGGTGTAGTGGTGTGGTGGGGTGTGGAGGGGTGGGATGTGGGGGGGATGGGACATGTGGGAGTGTGGGGGGATGGGTGATGTGGGTGGGTTATGGGGTGATGGGGAGATGGGGGCGTGTGGGGGCTGAGGGGTTGGGGGGATGTGTGGTGTGGGTGGGTTGTGGGGGGGATGGGACATGTGGGAGTGTGGGGGGATGGGGGGATGGGTGATGTGGGTGGGTTATGGGGTGATGGGGAGATGGGGGCGTGTGGGGGCTGAGGGGTTGGGGGGATGTGTGGTGTGGGTGGGTTGTGGGGGGGTGGGGAAATGGAGCGTGTGGGGGTGTGGGGTGATGGGGGCGTGTGGGGGCTGAGGGGTTGGGGGGGATGTGTGGTGTGGGTGGGTTGTGGGGGGGGTGGGGAAATGGAGCGTGTGGGGGTGTGGGGTGATGGGGGCGTGTGGGGGCTGAGGGGTTGGGGGGATGTGTGGTGTGGGTGGGTTGTGGGGGGGTGGGGAAATGGAGCATGTGGGGAACAGAGCCGTGGGCGGATGGGGCTAGCTGGTTGTAGACGTTATTGATCCTTTCAATGTCTCCCCTCTTCCCCCAAAACAACCAATATACCCTCCGCTTTCCAGATTTGAGAATGGTGTACCGTCTGGAGCCAATAGACGTAGCAGTGATTCTCATACCTGCCGGTTCTGCTGGGAGGAGGAGGAGGAATTGTGGGCACAGGGAGGGCAGCCCAGACAGCAGGCTGCAGCAGCAGGAGGAGAGGGAGATGGCCGCAGGAGCCAGCCACCAATCAGCTCGAGGGAGGGAGGAGGGGGCAGACGAGTGAGGATCCGGAGACCCCGACAGCACACGGATGTCATTCCAACAGTTGTCCGACTGCGTGTGCTGCCGCAGGGAGACAGTGCGGCACCTGTGCCATCTGCTGCAGGGCTTGGTGTCTTGGGGCACAGGGCGACACCCACTCCCGGTTGGTGGTGAAGGCCCTCAACGTTTATACCAGCGGGTCCTTCCAGGCCGCCAGCGGGGCCCCCTGTGGCATTTCACAGTTCCCCGTGCACAAGCGCGTGAGGGAGGCGATGGAGGCCCTGTACGTTTGGGCTGAGCAATACGTTGCTTTTGACCTGGACCAGGCCCAGCAGGAAGCCCAGGCTGCAGGGTTTTCCACCATTGCAGGGATGCCCAACGTGCAGGAGGCCACTGACTGCACACACGTCACCCTGAGATCCCCTGAGTAGAACTCCCAGAGCTTCATAAACAGAGAGGGGTTCCGCTCCTTCGGTGATCAGCTCCTGTACGATCATCGTATGCCCATCACGCACATGTGTGCCCGACAGCCTGAAGTGTGCCCGACAGCTTCAGACAACCCTGAGGTCTTCAAGGAACAACCCAGGATGTAGGGATGGCTCATGGGGGGACATGGATAGCCTGCTGAGAGCTTGGCTGATGGCGCCAGTGCGGAGGCAATGACTGAGGTGGAGACCCGATGTAATGTTGCCCACACTGCCACTCGCTCAATCGTGGAGTGGTGCGTCGGGCTGCTCAAGGTGCGGCTCCAGTGCCTGGGCCACCCTGGTGGCATCCTAGAGTACAACTCTGTCAAAGTGTCCCGCATAGTGGTGGTCTGCTGTGCACTACACAACCTGGCACAGCAGCGCGGAGACCTTCCAGAGGAAGGGGAGGTGGAGGGCGACCAGCTGGGTATCACTGGGGAGGAGGTGACCCAGGAGGATGTGGAGGAGGAGGAGGACAATGATGATGATCCAGGCCATGCAGGGTCTGGCGTGCCAGGGCAGTGAGGGAGGCCTTCATCACAACCAGGCATGCACACCAGTATCATGTGTTGCAGCTGGTGGCAACCAGCTCCCACCCTCCCACCATAGCCTTAGGAAATCCCCGTGCCATGGTAAACCAGGGTGATGGGCCTGGGCAGCCTGTGTGAGTGAGTTACTATTGAAAGCAGAAGGGCGATGGCCGCTCGCTATGCGGCACAATGTGATGGTGCCCTGCTGCAAACAAGTCTGACTCCTACCTGAGCTCTGCATGCACGCCGGCACCTGGGCCCGAATCTGGGTGGGAGTGAAGGAACACGAGCCACCGCTGTAGGGCCTCAGGACGGGTGGGGGGCAAGGGGGTATCGATGGCTGCTTGTTCTGGGGATCCCATGGCAGGTTCAGTTACTCGGTGGCTCTGCATGACATCCGGAACTGGCAAGGATGGTTTTGAGTGCCTCGATTGTAAGTACAGTGACAGGTAAGCAACATGCGCCTGGATTTGGGGATTGCAGTAGCGGGAGCGCTGAGGGCCCTCCCCCATGGACAATACTGTTCCCATCTCCTCCGGCCAAGGTTGGGGTATGGTCATCCCTGCTGGAGGATGATCAGAAACACATGAGTCACAACTGTGGAGTACATTTATTTGTCAAGTTAAGTGTTCAGTGTCTGTACAAATGCTCATTCTTAACATGTGCTCCTGAAAATTACCTGTGCTTTATGCCCTCAACCAAGGTGATACATCTTCAGCAGTGCCATCTTGGGGCCTACAACTTTCTAACTTTATGTGGCCTACCACTACATCTAGGCGTGTCCCCAGGCTGTCTATTGGAGGCAATGGTTATCAGCTGCGTTGTGCGCTCCATGGCCTGTGATGCTCTTGGTGGCCGTCCCCTGGAGATCCGAGACCGGGAGGGCCTCCGGCTGGTATTCTGGTGTCACGGACATATCCATGCCACCCTGTTCATCCTGCTGCCGTTGAGATGCACCGGGGTTAGGAAAAAGAGAATCAGAAGGCACAGCGACGGCTGCTGTCTCCCAGGTGGAAGGCCCCGGCACAGACTGCAGCCCTTCCTCCTCCCTCAGGTTGCCAATGGGACCCTGGGTTTCTCCATGGGACGGCGGCGCGTCTGCACTGAGCTCCAGCAGTTCCGGCGTCGCCTGGCTCCAACAGACCTGGATGCTCACCCGTGTTCTTGCCATGGCTGGCGAACCCTCGCCAATGGCCCTATGAGTCTGGGGATAACTCTCGATGGCAGCAGCAAGTGCCCCCTGAGACTGGGCCATGCTCTGCAGCCCGTCAGCCATGTCCCGCTGTGGTCATAGCCTGCTCTGCCTCGGCGCTGTCCCGCTGGGAGCCCTGCAACCTGTCGAGTCTCTTGGCCATAGGCTGCAGAATCTCAGTTAGGCTGCCGAGTGCCTCAGCTGTGGCCCGCTGTGACTCGACCGCCGCCCTCTGGGACTCTGCTGTGGTCTGCTGTGATTCGGCCACCGCCCTCTGGGACTCTGCTGTGGTCTGCTGTGATTCGGTCATGACCCTCTGAGACTCTGCTGTGGCCCGCTGTGACTCGGTCATGACCCTCTGGGACTCTGCTGTGGCCTGCTGTGACTCGGCCATAGTGTGGATCCTGCCACTCACGGCGATGATTTCCTGTCCCAGGCTTTCCACCGTGAACACCAGCCTTGCAGTGTTGGACTGGGTACCACACAAGACTGGCAATAGCTGGTGTGCCTGAAAGCTCTGGGACTGCACCCAACAGCCTGGCCATTGGTCCAGTGTGGCCCGTCAGCCCCTCCTACGTTCCTTGGCTCTGTTGCTGCATCTCCAGCAGCTGAGGGAGAACCAATCACAGAGGCGCAACATCTGGCATGGGGCCAGCTGAGTCCTTACCTCCACGTGCCAGAGGCCTCAGACATTCTCGCCTCCACCTGATGTACATCAACAGATGTGTCGTGGGCACCACAGAGTGACCCAGAAGCCCCGCCACTAAGCTTTGACAAAGGGTCACCAGCTCTTTTCTCTTCTTACAGATGCTGCCAGACCTGCTGAGATTTTCCGGCGTTTTCTCTTTTGGCCTCACCACTAACTTGACCCACTGAGGTGATAGTCTCTGAATTGGTGACGTGGAAGCTGACACGAGACTGGTGCCAGCCTCGGAGGTTTCCTCCTGCTCTTCCTGCGAGGAGTCTTCGGAGTTGTCTTCTGGAGTTTTGGCAGATACGGAGGGGTGGGCTGCGATGCTAGACGGGCCCGGTGCATCCGGGTCATTTCCTGCAACACAGAATTGAAGGCTGAGTGCAAGGGAGGGACAGGATTCTGGGCTGCATGTAACTTACTTGAGATATCTCAAATATTGGTGGCATGGTTGCACAGTGGTTAGCATTGCTGCTTCACAGCACAAGGGACCTGGGTTCGATTCCTGGCTTGGGTCACTGTCTGTGTGGAGTCTGTATGTTCTCCCTGTGTCTGTGTGGCTTTCCTCTGGGTGCTCCAGTTTCCTCCCACAGTCCAGAGATATGCAGGTTAGGTGGATTGGCCATGTTAAATTGTCCTTTAGAGTCCCACTAATGTATAGATTAGTGGGTAAATACATAGGGTTACGGACATTGGGCCTGGGGAAGATGATCTGTTGGACAATACGTGTAGATGGGCTGAATGGCCTCCTTTTGCACTGTAGGGATTCTACGATTCTATATAGGGCTATAGTGATAGGGAGGGATGAGGCTGTGGGATGTTGAGAACACAAGAATTTTAAAATTAATGTACTGTTAGACTGGGAGCCAATATATTGGTGAGCAGAGGTAACAGATGAACAAGATGGGTTAGCGAATGGGCAACAGAGCCTCGGATGAGTAAATTGTTTCAGATTTTGTAAATACATCCATAGACTTTCTTTCTGCCAATAAGAACTCTAAATGTCACAGCTATTGTTTGGCATGCGTTGTGGTTTGAGCAGCGCTTGTTATTCCAAATCATTTCAGCTGGGGGCAACAGAATCCCATAAAACATTCAGAGAAATCAGCAGGCAGTAAGCACTTTTACAACGTTTTAGAAATACTTTGCAGCGTTTTGTTGTGTTGCAAGAGAAGGTTAGGTAAAGCCTCATGCACGAACACCGGTAAACCACATGTAGTTTTTTTTGGTTTTTTTTATTACTTTTCCAATTCAATCAAATCAAATCCAATTCAGAGTCTCAACAAGTTGAGACATTTCAGATCCAGGCTGACAAGACAGGGCGAGCGACCAAACCACCCTGTCCTGGGCCTGATCTACATGAGCCAAGCTGATTGGAGAAGGGGGAGGTTCCTCCTCCAAGACTTGGGCTCATTTGCATCTTAGCCAAAAGGCCGAGATGCCACTTTTAAAAATTGCTTCATATGAAACATATGAAGCCTCAGCGTAACCTAATGACCTCAACCAAGTGCAGCATCCTCTCCATGCTACACTTGATCTTAGCCAAAAGGCCGAGAAGCGAAACCACATGTAGTTGTCAAACACTCCAATCTGCAGCTCTGAGGTCCATTCTGACAGCACTGACATTTCAATAGCTATAATTGGCCACCAACACCTTTCAGTCAGGATTGCGTACTTTGGTGAAGGAGTGGAAGCCAGTTTTGCCTCTTTTAGGTGATGTGCTACAATCAGTCTGGGAGCAAATGTCACGAGTGCTAAAAATGACCAGTGTAAGTGAAAAAGATAGCATAATGGCTCCTGCAGACGTTTCCCAGTCCATCTACATTTGCAACTTTGAATTGAACAACGCTTTAGCATAAACTCTAAGAAACATGTCAATCATTGAAAACAGAAAACAATGTTCTTCTCTCTTACAACCTCCTGCCAATGAGTTCACTGGGATAACATTTCATGGCGTTGCTCCAATTCTAACAGTTTACTGCACCTGGCATGAGCGAGCATCCTGGGATATTGGAGGTGATGAGTTTAATATTATCATAGAATCACTACTGTGCAGAAGGAGGCCATTCGACCCATCGAGCCTGCACCGGCATGGTGGCGCAGTGGTGAGCACTGCTGCCTCACAGGGCCATGGACCTGGGTTCAACTCCGGCCTTGGGTCACTGTCTGTGTGGAGTTTGCACATTCTCCCCGTGTCTGCGTGGGTTTCCTCCAGGTGCTCCGGTTTCTTCCCGCACTCCAAAGATGTGCGGGTTAGGTGGATTGGCCATGCTTAGTGTCAGGGAACTAGCTGGGGTAAATGCATGAGGTTACGGGGATAGGGGTCTGGGTGGGATCATTGTTGATGCAGGCTCAATGGGCCGAATGGCCTCCTTCTGCACTGTAGGATTCTATGATTAAGATATCTATGATGAAAACAGAATGTCAAAGGAAGCTTAAGTAACTGTTGCCTCATTAATGAATGCTAACTAGCAGGGAATATAAGTGGTAACAGTCCCCTAACAATCCTCTGGGATCCTTCCTCATGCAAGTTTAAGATAGACTTTTGTGCTGAATATGGGCCATGCTGGTTTTTCGGTTTAAGAACCCACCTTGATGATTCTTTAGCGCTTGAAGCAGACAGAATTCAGAATAAGCGGTCACTCATACAAGACACAAATGAAAAGGAATTTCTTCCCTTGGAGGGTGATGAATCTTTGGAATTCTCGACCTGAGGCTGCTGGGCGACAGAATATATTCAAGACTGTGATCGACAAGGTTTTGGGCTGTTAGGGAGTCGAGAGTTGTGAGGAACAGGCAGGAAAGTGGAGTTCAAGCCAAGATCAGATTAGCAACGATCATATTGATTGATGTGGCGATGCTGGCGTTGGACTGGGGTAGGTACAGTAAGAAGTCCCACAGCATCAGGTTAAAGTCCAACAGGTTTATTTGGAATCACGAGCTTTCAGAGTGCGGCTGCTTCATCAGGTGAGTGGAGAGTTGGGTTCACAAACAGGGCATTTATAGATAGAGACTCAACGACAAGATAATGGTTGGAATGCGAGTCTTTGCAGGTCATAGAAACCCTACAGTGCAGAAACAGGCCATTCGGCCCATCGAGTCTGCACCGACCACAATCCCACCTAGGCTCTACTCCCATATCCCTACACATTTACCCGCTAATCCCTCTAACCTACACATCTCAGGACACTAAGGGGCAATTTTAGCATGGCCAATCAACCTAACCCGCACATCTTTGGACTGTGGGAGGAAACTGGAGCACCCGGAGGAAACCCACGCAGACACGAGGAGAATGTGCAAACTCCACACAGACAGTGACCCAAGCCGGGAATCGAACCCAGGTCCCTGGAGCTGTGAAGCAGCAGTGCTAATCCTCTGTGCTACCGTGCCGCCCCGTAAGTCTTTACAGGTACAGACGGTGTGAGTGGAGAGAGGGATAATGACAGGTTATAAAGAGGTGTGAATTGCCCCAAGCCATGATAGTTGGTGAGATTTTGCAAACCCAGGCCAAATGGTGGGGGTTACAGATAGTGTGACATGAACCCAAGATCCCGGTTGAGGCCATCCTCATGTGTGCGGAACTCGGCTATCAGTTTCTGCTCGGCGATTCTGCGCTGTCGTGTGTCGTGAAGGCCGCCTTGGAGAACGCTTACCCAAAGATCAGAGTCTGAGTGCCCTTGACTGCTGAATTGTTCCCCGATAGGAAGGGAACACTCCTTCCATATCATATTGAATGACAAAGCAGGTTTAGAGGGGTTGGACGACCAACTCCCACTTGTATGTTATTATGCTGATCCCCAGCAGAGGGAGCTGTAGCACATCAGATGCTGGATTAGAGCAAATCAATGCTGAGGAGTTGAATAAATCTTGGTGAGGATCAGCCCAGTGAGGTCAATAACAAATGCTCTTCATTTACTGCCGTTACGAAGCGGAGTTTGATCTCCTCTCGGAGAACTAACACTCAACCACTCAAAGAGAAGTACCTCCCTTCATAATCTGTTAATGTGTGTGAGAAAAGGGATTATCTGCACTTCAGCAATTTTTAGTAGTTAAATCAGAATAACTACCTGAGACTCTCTCTGTAAAATCAACACATAACACTTTATTTATCTAACTAACAATGACAATGTTACCTCAACTATTAACAAACCAAATGAAACACGATTCTAATGGAATGCTGTTTAGATAAATACAAGTCCCGCTTATTAACAAAAAATAGAAGTTTTAGTCACGACTCAAAATTTGATTTGATTTGGTTTATTATTGTCACATGTATTGGTATACAGTGAAAAGTATTGTTTCTTGCACGCAATACAGACAAAGCATACCGTTCATAGAGAAGGAAATGAGAGGGTGCAGAATGTAGTGTTACAGTCATAGCTAGGGTGTAGAGAAAGATCAACTTAATGTGAGGTAGGTCCATTCAAAAGTCTGACAGCAGCAGGGAAGAAGCTGTTCTTGAGTCGGTTGGTACGTGACCCCAGACCTTTGTATTTTTTCCCAATGGAAGAAGGTGGAAGAGAGAATGTCCGGGCTGCGTGGGGTTCTTCATTATGCTGGCTGCTTTTCTGAGGCAGCGGGAAGCGTAGACAGAGTCAATGGATGGGAGGCTGGTTAGAGTGATGGATTGGGCTACATTCACAATCTTTTGTAGTTTCGTTTGGTCTTGGGCAGAGCAGGAGCCATATCAAATTTAAAGTTAAAGTTTATTTATTAGTCACAAGTAAGTCTTACATTTTAATACTGCTATTAAGTTACTGTAAAATTCCCCTAGTCGCCACAGTCCGGCGCCTGTTCGGGTCAATGCACCTAACCAGCACGTCTTTCAGACTATGTGAGGAAACCGGAGCACTCGGAAGAAACCCACGCAAACACGGGGAGAATGTGCAAACTCCACACAGACAGTGACCCAAGCCGGGAATCAAACTCGGGTCCCTGGCGTTGTGAGGCAGCAATGCTAACCACTGTGCCACCATGCCAACCAAACAGTGATACAATCAGAAAGAATGCTTTCTATGGTGCATCTGTAAAAGTTGGTGAGAGTCGTAGCTGACATGCCAAATTTCTTTAGTCTTCTGAGAAAGTAGAGGCCTTGATGGGCTTTCTTAACTATAGTGTCGGCATGGGGGGCACTAGGACAGGTTGTTGGTGATCTTAACCTAAAAATGCAGTCAGATTTGTCTTCTTCCAGAATCTTCTCTCTTCTTTGCTGTTTTCTTTACGTGGCAACATTACTGTCTAGCCTCTCAATACAATGTTTCACTTCGGATCTCTCTGTGTATTTGCATTTGCACCTGCATTTTTAAAATAATTCTAAGTATAGCAAAAAAACTACCTTTTTTTAAAACAATGCAATTTTACAACTCTTAGCATTTTTACAATTTTAAAAATAATTTTACAGACACGAACTTCACAACACTGCTGACAGCAAAACCCTCAGCCCTGTTTTTGGTGTCCTACTTTAGGAAGGATGTCAAAGTGTTGGAAAGGGTACAGCGGAGATTGACTCAGGCATTGCAGGGTTGAGAGGTTTTATTAGAACCATAGAACCATAGAAAATTACAGCTCAGAAACAGGCCCTTTAGCCCTTCTTGTCTGTGCCGAACCATTTTTTGCCTAGTCCCACTGACCTGCACTTGGACCATATCCCTCCACACCCCTCTCATCCATGAACCCATCCAAGTTTTTCTTAAATGTTAAAAGCATTTACCACTTTATCCGGCAGCTCATTCCACACTCCCACCACTCTCTGCGTGAAGAAGCCCCCCCTAATATTCCCTTTAAACTTTTCTCCTTTCACCCTTAACCCATGCCCTCTGGTTTTTTTCTCCCCTAGCCTCAGCGGAAAAAGCCTGCTTGCATTCACTCTATCTATACCCATCAAAATCTTATACACCTCTATCAAATCTCCCCTCAATCTTCTACGTTCCAGGGAATAAAGTCCCAACCTATTCAATCTCTCTCTGTAACTCAGCTTCTCAAGTCCCGGCAACATCCTTGTGAACCTTCTCTGCACTCTTTCAACCTTATTTACATCCTTCCTGTAACTAGGTGACCAAAACTGTACACAATACTCCAAATTCGGCCTCACCAATGCCTTATATAAACTTACCATAACACTCCAACTTTCATACTCGATACTCCGATTTATAAAGGCCAATGTACCAAAGGCACTCTTTACGACCCTATCCACCTGTGACGTCACTTTTAGGGAATTCTGTACCTGTATTCCCAGATCCCTCTGTTCAACTGCACTCTGAAATTCAGAGTCCTACCATTTACCCTGTACGTTCTACTTTGGTTTGTCCTTCCAATGTGCAATATCTCACACTTGCCTGCGTTAAATTCCATTTGCCATTTTTCAGCCCATTTTTCCAGTTGGTCCAAATCCCTCTGCAAGCTTTGAAAATGTTCCTCACTGGCCACTACACCTCCAATCTTTGTATCATCAGCAAACTTGCTGATCCAATTTACCACATTATCATCCAGATCATTGATATAGATGACAAACAACATTGGACCCAACACCGATCCCTGCGGCACACCACTAGTCACAGGCCTCCACTCAGAGAAGCAATCCTCCACAACCACTCTCTGGCTTCTTCCATTGAGCCAGTGTCTAATCCAATTTACTACCTCTCCATGTATACCTAGCGACTGAACCTTCCTAACTAACCTCCCATGAGGGACCTTGTCAAAGGCCTTGCTGAAATCCAGGTAGACAACATCCACCACCTTCCCTTCATACACTTTCTTGGTAACCTCCTCGAAAAACTCTAATAGATTGGTCAAACATGACCTACCACGCACAAAGCCATGTTGACTCTCCCTAATAAGTCCCTGTCTATCCAAATATTTGTAGATCCTATCCCTTATCACACCTTCCAATAACTTGCCCACCACCGACGTCAAACTTACTGGCCGATAATTTCCCGGATTTCTTTTGGAACCTTTTATAAACAACGGAACAACATGAGCCACCCTCCAATCATCCGGCACCTCCCCCGTGAATACTGACATTTTAAATATGTCTGCCAGGGCCCCTGCAAGTTCAACACTAGCTTCCCTCAAGGTCCGTGGGAATACCCTGTCCGGTCCTGGGGATTTATCCACTCTGATTTGCCTCAAGACAGCGAGCACCTCCTCCCCTTTAATCTGTAAAGGTTCCATGACTTCCCTACCTGTTTGCCCTATTTCCGTAGACTCCATGCCCGTTTCCTCAGTAAATGCGGATGCACAAAAACCATTTAGTATCTCCTCCATCTCTTTTGGTTCCATACACAGTCTACCACTCTGGTCTTCAAGAGGACCAATTTTATCCCTCACTATCCTTTTGCTCCTAACATACCTATAGAAGCTCTTTGGATTTTCCTTCACTCTGTCTGCCAAAGCAACCTCATGTCTTCTTTTAGCCCTCCTGATTTCTCTCTTAAGTAGCTTCTTGCACTTTTTATACTCCTCGAGCATCTGATCTGTTCCTTGCTGCCTGTACATTTCATACAACTCTCTCTTCCTCTTAATCAGTGTTACAATCTCCCTCGAGAACCAAGGTTCCTTATTCCTATTTACTTTGCCTTTAATCCTGACAAGAACATACAAACTCTGCACTCTCAAAATTTCTCCTTTGAAGGCCTCCCACTTTCCATTTACATCCTTACCAGAGAACAGCCTGTGCCAATCCACACTTCCCAGATCCCTTCTCATTTCATCAAATTTGGCCTTTTTCCAGTTCAGAACTTCAACCCGAGGACCAGATCTATCCTTATCCACGATCAGGTTGAAACTAATGGCATTATGATCACTGGATCCAAAGTGTTCCCTCACACTCACATCCATCACCTGCCCTAACTCATTTCCCAATAGGAGATCCAATATCGCATCCTCTCTAGTTGGCACCTCTATATACTGATGTAGAAAATTCTCCTGAACACATTTTACAAACTCTACCCCGTCTAAACCTTTAACAGTATGCGAGTCCCAATCTATATGTGGAAAATTAAAATCCCCTACTATCACAACTTTGTGTTTCTTGCAGTTGTCAGCTATCTCTCCGCTGATTTGCTCCTCCAATTCTCGCTGACTATTGGGTGGTCTATAATACAACCCCATTAATGTGGTCATACCTTTCCTGTTTCTCAGTTCCACCCATAGGGCCTCTGTAGACAAGCTCCCTAATCTATCCTGCCTGAGTACCGCTGTAACATTTTCCCTGACCAACAATGCCACCCCCCCACCTTTTATCCCTCTGCCTCTATCCCGCCTGAAACATTGGAACCCTGGAACATTGAGCTGCCAGTCCTGCCCCTCCTGTAGCCAAGTTTCACTAATGGCTATAATGTCATATTTCCATGTGTCTATCCACGCCTTCAGTTCATCTGCCTTCCCCACAATACTCCTGGCATTGAAATAGACACACCTCAAAAGATTATTTCCACCACACTCAACCCTTCCATTTGTGATTTTGCTTGAACTAACCTGTCTTTTTATGCCTGCTCCACTATCTGCTCTGGCACTCTGGTTCCCATCCCCCTGCAAATCTAGTTTAAACGCTCCCCAATAACACTAGCAAATCTCCCTGCAAGTATATTGGTCCCCTTGTAGTTTAGGTGTAACCCGTCTCTCTTGTACAGGTCCCACCTGCCCCAGAAGAGGTCCCAATGATCCAAGAATTGGAAACCCTGCCCCCTGTACCAGTTCCTCAGCCATGTGTTCATCCGCCCAAGCATCCTACTCCTGCCCTCACTGGCATGTGGCTCAGGTAGCAATCCTGAGATTACTACCCTCGGGGTCCTGCTTTTTAACTTCCTTCCAAGCTCTTTGTACTCACTCTTTAGGACCTCCTCACTCTTCCTTCCTATGTCATTTGTCCCGATGTGTACCATGACATCTGGCTGATCACCTTCCCACTTTAGAATGCTGTGCACGCGATCAGAGACACCGCTGACCTTGGCACCTGGGAGGCAACAAACCATGCGGGAGTCTCTGTCCCGACCACAGAACCTCCGGTCCGTACCTCTGACCATCGAGTCCCCTATCACTACTGCTCTCCTCTTCTTCATCCCACCCTTTTGCGCTGTAGCACCAGATGCAGTATCAGAGTTCCGGCTGTCGCAGCTTGTCCCAGGTAAAGCATCTCCCACAACAGTATCCAATTCAGTATACCTGTTGTGGAGGGGTATGGCCACAGGGGAACACTGCTCTGCCTGTCCTTTCACACTGCCATTTCCTCTCCTTACAGTAACCCAATTTCCTGTGCTCTGCTGCTTAGGTGTAACTATCTCCCTAAAGCTACTGTCTATACGCTTCTCATTCTCCCGAATTAGATGGAGGTCATCAAGCTCCTTCTCCAGTTCCCTAACACGCTTTGCTAGCAGCTGCAGCTGAATGCATCTTTTGCAGGTGCTGTCGTCAGGGATACCGGAGGTCTCCCTGATCTCCCACATCCTGCAAGAGGAGCATTCCAACATCTTGCCTGGCATTTTTTTTTACTCTGGGGAAAAACAAGAATAAACTTTCTGAAAAAGAAAAACCTACTCTCGCCTCTGCCTGTTCTCGCCGAAGCCCGTTTTGAGCCAAAGCCCTTCAGCTCTCACTCTGCCCCCTGCTCACTCCACTACCCACTAACAACGCAGCCCGCTCAAAAGTGCGGCCTGCTTTTAAACCCTCCAAAACCTTCCCAGGCTTCTGCTGGGACTACTTGGAAAAAAACCTCCGATTTTTTACACAAATTTAACTGAAAAATAAATAAATAAATATAATGCACAAACATTGTCTGAGGAGTCCACAATGTACATAATGAATGGTCGGATGCGAGGAAATGCAGAGAACCAGAGGGACCTTGGGGTGCATGTCCGTAGATCCCTGAAGGCAGCAGGACAGGTAGATGAGGTGGGAGTCAGAAGGCACACGGGATACTTGCCTTTATTGGCCAAAGCATCGAATATAAGAGCAGGGAAGTTATGATGGAGCTGTATAAAATGTTCATTAGGCCCCAGCGAGAATACTGTGAACAGTTCTGGTTGCCACACTATAGGGAGGATATGATTCCACTGGAAAGGGCGCAGAGGAGATTCACCAGGATGTTAAAGATAAAATTTGTTTATTAGTCACAAGTAAGGCTTACATTAACACTGCAATGAAGTTACTGTGTGTGGTAAACCACTGTTATCAGTGGTGGTTACCCACTGTAGTTAGTATTTCTCAGTACCTGTATATGTGGCACATCTGCGGCGGCACATATGCAGCGGCACGGTAGCACAGTGGTTAGCACTGCTGCTTCACAGCTCCAGGGTCCCGGGTTCGATTCCCGGCTTGGGTCACTGTCTGTGTGGAGTTTGCACATTCTCCTCGTGTCTGCGTGGGTTTCCTCCGGGTGCTCCGGTTTCCTCCCACAGTCTAAAGATGTGCGGGTTAGGTTGATTGGCCAGGTTAAAAATTGCCCCTTAGAGTCCTGAGATGGGTAGGTTGGAGGGATTAGCGGGTAAAATATGTGGGGGTAGGGCCTGGGTGGGATTGTGGTTGGTGCAGACTCGATGGGCCGAATGGCCTCCTTCTGCACTGTAGGGATTCTATGATTCTATGATCCCTGTCGGTTCCGCCCAAGTCTCCTCCCCCTGGTCCGGGTATAAAGGCGGTGGCTCCTCCCCCTAGCCTTCAGTACAGACCAGATCACCGACAGGGATGGCTCCAAGTTCTTGCCAATAAAAGCCTGTTTGTCTTGCTCACAACTAGTCTCGGCTCGATTGATAGTGCATCAATTTTATTGGCAAGTTTTTTTGAAGAATGGAGCAGCAACTGAAACCCAAAAGGCTGAATCTGGACCCGCAAGCTGATGGAGCGTCAAACATGTTTGACCACTGGCTGCAATGCTTTGAGGATTACATCGAAGCCTCCACTGCCATCAGTACAGATGCTGACAAACTACGGGTGCTCCGCGGCCGGGTAAGCGACGTAGTATATGCTACGATCCGAGACGCGGAAAATTATACGGCCGCTATCGAACTGTTAAAGGGCCAGTATAATAAACGGCCTAATGAAGTCTATGCGAGACACCTCCTCGCTACGTGCAGACGGCAGCCAGGTGAATCAGTTGACCAGTTCCTGTGCGCGTTGCGACTGCTTGGCCCGGGACTGTAACTGCAGGCCTGTGACTGCCGCCCAGAATGCAGACGACTTAATCCGGGATGCCTTTGTCACGGGCATCGGCACTACTTACATCCGGCAACGGCTGCTGGAACAGGGTGCGCTGGACTTACACAGTGCAACTGGCTGTGTCCCTCGAAGTGACCTCACAATACCTCGAATCCTACTCACCTGACCACGTGGGCGCATCCTGGACACCGCGGCCGTCGCTACCGGGAGGACCACGGACCTACGCCGCCCCACACCTCACCGGTGACCTGACCGCGGCTGCAACCTCTGGAGGCCCGAAATGTTACTTCTGCGGCCTGGGTAAGCACCCCCGACAACGCTGCCCGGCGAGGGAGTCGTTCTGCTCCGCGTGCGGGAAGAAGGGGCACTACAGGCCGCAAGTCTGCTCCCAAATCCACGAGTGACCAGCAGGGGCCGCCATTTCCTACAGCTACAACTCCCTACAGCTTTACAACTACCGCGAGTGACCAGCAGGGGCCGCCATTTCCTACAGCTACAACTCCCTACAGCTTTACAACTACCGCGAGTGACCAGCAGGGGCCGCCATTTCCTACAGCTACAACTCGCTACAGCTTTACAACTACCGCGAGTGACCAGCAGGGGCCGCCATTTCCTACAGCTACAACTCCCTACAGCTTTCTGCAGGATTCAACAGTGGCATCAGTGACCCTGGATCAGACAAAGCCTCATCAACTCGCCGCGTCCATGATGGACATTGAGCTAAACGGGCACAGGGAGCATTGTTTGTTTGACAGTGGGAGTACGGATACGCGCCGATACGCCTTTTCCGTGCGGCCCGTCCAGCAGACGATCTCCATGGCGTCACAATCCCGCTCTGTAAATGTCCTTGGCTGCTGCGTGGTGACCCTGACGGTGCGGGGCACGGTATACGATAACTTCAGGCTCCTCGTGCTGCCACACCTCTGCGCTTCCGTACTCCTGGGGCTCGACTTCATGACCCAGCTGCAGAGTGTCACTATACAGTATAATGGGCCTTTTTCCCCGCTCTCCGTCTGCAATCAGCAGCGTCTAAATTGCCCACTGCACACCACCTGCAGTCTCTCGACCCTTAGGATCGCCCCTCCCTCCCTGTTTGCGAATCTCACTCCCGACTGCAAGCCCATCGCCACCAAGAGCAGGCGATATAATGCTGGAGACAGGGCCTTTATCAGGTCCGAAGTCCAGCGGCTCCTCAGGGAAGGGATCATCGAGGCCAGTACCAGCCCCTGGACAGCACAAGTGGGAGTCGTTAAGTCCGGCGAGAAACACAGAATGGTCATTGACTACAGTCAGACCATTAACCGATACACGCAGCTGGACGCGTACCCCCTTCCCCGCATATCTGACATGGTCAATCAGATTGCACAATATCGGGTGTTCTCCACCATTGACTTGAAGTCAGCATACCACCAGCTCCCTATCCGCCCAGAGGACCGCCAATTCGAGGCGGATGGTCGCCTCCACCACTTTCTCAGGGTCCCCTTCGGCGTCACCAACAGAGTCTCGGTCTTCCAGCGCGAAATGGACCGAATGGTAGACCAGAACGGGCTGTGGGCCACCTTCCCGTACCTGGATAACGTCACCATCTGCGGCTATGACCAGCAGGACCACGATGCCAACCTCCACAGATTCCTGCACACGGCTAGTCTCCTTAACCTGACCTACAATAAGGAGAAGTGCGTATTCAGTACACACTGCCTCGCCATCCTCGGGTACGTAGTGGAGAATGGGGTCCTCGGCCCCGATCCCGACCGTATGCATTCCCTCCTGGAACTTCCCCTCCCCACTAGCCTCAAAGCACTGAGAAGATGCCTGGGTTTCTTCTCGTACCATGGACAGTGGGTCCCCAACTATGCGGATAAAGCCCGTCCGCTCATAAAATCCACCCTTTTTCCCCTGACGGCAGAGGCCCGTCTGGCCTTCGACCGCATCAAAGCTGACATCGCGAAGGCCACGATGCACGCTGTAGACGAATCCATCCCGTTCCAGGTGGAGAGCGATGCGTCTGATTTCGCCCTAGCCACAACCCTTAACCAGGCGGGCAGACCCATGGCCTTCTTTTCACGAATCCTCCAGGGCCCCGAAACGCGACACTCCTCTGTCGAAAAGGAAGCCCAAGCCATAGTGGAAGCTGTGCGGCACTGGCGCCACTATTTAGCTGGTAAACGGTTCACCTTACTCATGGACCAACGATCTGTTGCCTTCATGTTCAACAACACGCAGCGGGGCAAGATTAAAAACGACAAGATATTACGGTGGAGGATCGAACTCTCCACCTACAATTATGATATCTTGTATCGGCCCGGGAAGCTCAATGAGCCACCTGACGCCCTGTCCCATGGAACATGCGCCTGTGCGCAGGTGGACCGGTTACGGGCTCTCCACAACGACCTCTGCCACCCGGGGGTCACCAGGTTTTTCCACTTCATTAGAGCCCGAAACCTGCCCTACTCCGTTGAGGATGTCAGATCCGTAACTTGGAATTGCCAGGTCTGCGCGGAATGTAAGCCGCACTTCTACCGACCAGACAGGGCACACCTCATAAAAGCCACCCGCCCCTTCGAACACCTAAGCATCGACTTCAAAGGCCCCCTTCCCTCATCTGATCGCAACATATACTTCGTCAATGTCATTGACGAGTACTCACGTTTCCCCTTTGCGATTCCCTGCCCAGTTATGTCCTCGGCCACAGTTATTAGGGCCCTGCACGGCCTCTTCACTCTGTTTGGTTTCCCCAGCTGTATCTATAGCGACCGGGGATCCTCCTTCATGGGTGATGAACTGCGACGGTACCTGCTCTCCAAAGGCATAGCCTCAAGTAGGACTACTAGCTACAACCCCCGGGGTAACGGACAGGTGGAGAGAGAGAACGCCAGTGTCTGGAAGACCGTTTTACTAGCACTACGGTCTAAAGGCCTTCCAGTCACCCGCTGGCAAGAGGTCCTACCGGAGGCATTACACTCCATTAGGTCCCTCCTTTGCACGGCAACCAATGCCACCCCCCACGAACGGATGTTCGTGTTCCCCAGGAGGTCTTCCTCAGGGACTTCACTACATGGCTGGCATACCCGGGCCCTGTCCTGCTTCGGAAGCATGCCAGGACCCGTAAGTCTGACCCCCTGGTCGACAGAGTACAGCTCCTCCACGCCAACCCCCAGTACGCCTACGTGCAGTACCCCAACGGGCGGGAGGACACGGTATCTATCCGTGACCTAGCGTCCTCAGGTGATTCAGGGACCCCTGTAGCCCCCAACCCCTCACCCCCAACCCCCGACTTTGTCCATTCCATGTCAGAATCACTATGCACTCCTCTCGCTCGCCTGAGCCCCAGGAGTCGGCACCACGCATCCGATGGGCGGATGAAAACACGGATGACAGCTACGTTCCGGCGCCTGCAACGACACCGCGACCTGAAACCACGTCGGAACCGGTACTACGGAGATCGCAGCGGAAGAGCAAGCCCCCGGATAGACTCAATCTGTAAATATTGTTCACTCTGCCTCACCCCCGACGGACTCTTTTTTTTAAACGGGGTGAATGTGGTAAACCACTGTTATCTGTTACCTGTATATGTGGCACATCCCTGTCGGTTCCGCCCAAGTCTCCTCCTCCTGGTCCGGGTATAAAGGCGGTGGCTCCACCCCCCTTGCTCTCAGTTCCCGACCCGATCACCGACAGGGATGGCTCCAAGTTCTTGCCAATAAAAGCCTGTTTGTCTTGCTCTCAACTAGTCTCGGCTCGATTGATAGTGCATCACTGTGAAATTCCCCCAGTCACCCAGCACCTGTTCAGGTCAATCCACCTAACCAGCACATCTTTCAGACTGTGGGAGGAAATCTGAGCACCCAGAGGAAAACCCACGCAGACATGGGGAGAATGTGCAAACTACACAGACAGTGACCCAAGCAGGGGATTGAACTGAGGTCCCTGGTGCTGTGAGACAGCAATGTTAATGTGGTGAACCATAGATGGTTAGCACTATGGGTACTTGTACATATGTTACTGTTGTCACTGTTGGGGTTAGGGTTGGGTTGTTCTACCTGTTGGTATTGTTCTGTGGTACATTCCGTTTGGCTCCGCCTACCTGTAGGAGTATAAAGGTCACTGCACTGCCTGGTGACCCTTTAGTCTGGGATTGTATTGTTAAGCAGTATGCTCCATTCTTGTTATTAATAAAAGCCTTTATTTCCCGGGTACGATCCAGCCTCCCGAGTGATTTTAATCGCGCATCAATTTTATTAGTAACAATTTTTGGTTGAAAAAAAAAACCATGGAGCAAATGTTAAAACCCGATCGGCTTACCTTAGATCTGCGTGCAGCTGGAGCGTCGAACACTTTCGACCATTGGTTGAAGTGTTTCCAGGATTATATCGACGCCTCAACAGCCATTCAAAACGACGCCGATAGATTGCGGGTCCTCCACGCAAGGGTAAGCGACACTGTGTATGCAACAATCCGCAATGCCCAAGACTACAAAGGGGCCATCGAACTACTTAAGAAACTGTACAACAAACTGCCAAACGAGATTCATGCTCGGCACCTACTAGCCACTCGACGGCGGCAGCCCGGCGAAACGACGGGACAGTACCTGCGCGAACTTCAGCAGCTAGCCAGAGCCTGCAATTGCAAGCCAGTGTCGGTGACCCAGTATACTAACGATTTGATCCGAGATGCGTTCGTGGCAGGAATCGGCTCATCCTATATTCGCCTGCGGCTGCTAGAGCAAGGTAACATAGACCTCGCTAAGACGGTGGAATTAGCTGACACAATGGAAACGGCCTCCAGAAGTCTTGAAACTTACCCCACCGACCACGTGGGAACATCGTGGCAAATACAGCCACCGACTCAACTCTACCCAGCGGCTCCTAGGAACTGCGCGATCATGCTTTCAACCTCGGATCTGACGGTGGCGGCAGCTCCAGGTGGCCCGCGGTGCTATTCCTGTGGATTGGCAAAGCACCCTCGTCAGCGATGTCCGGCCAGAACGGTATTTTGCTCCGCGTGTGGGAAGAAAGGGCACTATGCTAAAGTGTGCCGAGCTAAACCACCTTCGAAGCCAAGCAGTGCGGTGTGTGACTCTTCAGGATCTGTCTCCTCGTCTCCGACTTCGTCGAGGTCTTCAACCACGTGCGATTCACGAGTGCCGCCATTCCTGAGGACAGCGACGCAAGACACGTGCGACCTGCGAGTGCCGCCACTTTCAACGCTATCGACCATGTGCGATCCATGGGCGCAGCCATTTTGGTCGACACCAACCGTAGACGACCAGCAGGGGTCATCACCATCGACCAGCTCAGCTGCCTGCAGTTGCACTCAAGATTCAACGGTGGCGTCAATCATCCTGGACCAGGCCAAGCCTCACAGACTCGACAAGTCCATGATGGACATTACTTGGCTGGAAAATGATTCACCCTGCTCACGGACCAGCGGTCCGTGGCATTCATATTCAACAACACGTTAAGGGGTAAGATCAAAAATGATAAAATCTTGAGGTGGAGAATCGAACTCTCCATCTACAACTATGGAACTTGTTGATGTCATCATATAATGATGACATCAACAAGTTCCATCCCACCATCAGACTCACCATGGACTACTCTCCAGAATCGGTTGCATTCTTGGACACACGCATCTCCATTAAGGACGGTCACCTCAGCACCTCACTGTACCGCAAGCCCACGGATAACCTCATGATGCTCCACTTCTCCAGCTTCCACCCTAAACACGTAAAATAAGCCATCCCCTACGGACAAGCCCTCCGAATACACAGGATCTGCTCGGATGAGGAGGATCGCAACAGACACCTCCAGACGCTGAAAGATGCCCTCATAAGAACAGGATATGGCGCTCGACTCATCGATCAACAGTTCCGACGCGCCACAGTGAAAAACCGCACCGACCTCCTCAGAAGACAAACACGGGACACGGCGGACAGAGTACCCTTCGTCGTCCAGTACTTCTCCAGAGCGGAGAAGCTACGGCATCTCCTCCAGAGCCTTCAACATGTCATTGATGAAGACGAACATCTCGCCAAGGCCATCCCCACACCCCCACTTCTTGCCTTCAAACAACCACGCAACCTCAAACAGACCAATGTCCGCAGCAAACTACCCAGCCTTCAGGAGAACAGTGACCACGACACCACACAACCCTGCCACAGCAACCTCTGCAAGACGTGCCGGATCATCGACACGGATGCCATCATCTCACGTGAGAACACCATCGACCAGGTACACGGTACCTACTCTTGCAACTCGGCCAACGTTGTCTACCTGATACGCTGCAGGAGGATGTCCCGAGGCATGGTACATTGGGGAAACCATGCAGACGCTACGACAACGGATGAATGAACACCGCTTGACAATCACCAGGCAAGACTGTTCTCTTCCTGTGGGGGAGCACTTCAACAGTCACGGGCATTCAGCCTTGGATCTTCAGGTAAGCGTTCTCCAAGGCGGCCTTCACAACACACGACAGCGCAGAGTCGCTGAGCAGAAACTGATAGCCAAGTTCCGCACACATGAGGACGGCCTAAACCGGGATGTTGGATTTATGTCACATCAGTAACCCCCACAACTTGCCTCCTGGGCTTGTAGAATCTCACTAGCTGTTCTGTCTGGAGACAATACACATCTCTTTAACCTGTGTTGAATGCTCCCTCCACCCACATTGTCTGTACCTTTAAGACCTGGCTGGCTTTAGAGATTCGCATTCTAATTAGTATTCTGTAACTTGATTTCTGTGTCTGTGCCCTGTTTCAGAGCAGATATCCACTCCATCTGACGAAGGAGCAGTGCTCCGAAAGCTTATGGTATTTGCTACCAAATAAACCTGTTGGACTTTAACCTGGTGTTGTGAGACTTCTTACTGTGCTTACCCCAGTCCAACGCCGGCATCTCCACATCATTATTTTCCTTACAGCAGAGAAGGCTGAGAGAAGGTCTGCTCGAGGTGTACAGAATTATGAGGGATTTAGATGGGGTAGATAGGGAGAAATGTTTCCCATCAGCGGGATGATTAATAACCAGGTGGCATAGACTTAAGAACAAAGAACAAAGAACAAAGAACAGTACAGCACAGGAAACAGGCCCTTCGGCCCTCCAAGCCTGTGCCGCTCCTTGGTCCAACTAGACCAATTGTTTGTATCCCTCCATTCCCAGGCTGCTCATGTGACTATCCAGGTAAGTCTTAAACGATGTCAGCGTGCCTGCCTCCACCACCCTACTTGGCAGCGCATTCCAGGCCCCCACCACCCTCTGTGTAAAAAACGTCCCTCTGATGTCTGAGTTATACTTCGCCCCTCTCAGCTTGAGCCCGTGACCCCTCGTGATCGTCACCTCCGACCTGGGAAAAAGCTTCCCACTGTTCACCCTATCTATACCCTTCATAATCTTGTATACCTCTATTAGATCTCCCCTCATTCTCCGTCTTTCCAAGGAGAACAACCCCAGTCTACCCAATCTCTCCTCATAGCTAAGACCCTCCATACCAGGCAACATCCTGGTAAACCTTCTCTGCACTCTCTCCAATGCCTCCACGTCCTTCTGGTAGTGTGGCGACCAGAACTGGACGCAGTACTCCAAATGTGGCCTAACCAGTGTTCTATACAGCTGCATCAACAGACTCCAGCTTTTATACTCTATACCCCGTCCTATAAAGGCAAGCATACCATATGCCTTCTTCACCACCTTCTCCACCTGTGTTGCCACCTTCAAGGATTTGTGGACTTGCACACCTAGGTCCCTCTGTGTTTCTATACTCCTGATGACTCTGCCATTTATTGTATAACTCCTCCCTACATTATTTTTTCCAAAATGCATCACTTCGCATTTATCCGGATTAAATTCCATCTGCCACCTCTCCGCCCAATTTTCCAGCCTATCTATATCCTGCTGTATTGCCCGACAATGCTCTTCGCTATCCGCAAGTCCAGCCATCTTCGTGTCATCCGCAAACTTGCTGATTACACCAGTTACACCTTCTTCCAAATCATTTATATATATCACAAATAGCAGAGGACCCAGTACAGAGCCCTGCGGAACACCACTGGTCACAGACCTCCAGTCGGAAAAAGACCCTTCGACCACTACCCTCTGTCTCCTATGGCCAAGCCAGTTCTCCACCCATCTAGCCACTTCTCCTTGTATCCCATGAGCCTTAACCTTCTTAACCAACCTGCCATGTGGGACTTTGTCAAATGCCTTACTGAAATCCATATAGACGACATCCACGGCCCTTCCTTCATCGACCGTTTTTGTCACTTCCTCAAAAAACTCCACCAAATTTGTAAGGCACGACCTCCCTCTTACAAAACCATGCTGTCTGTCACTAATGAGATTGTTCCGTTCTAAATGCACATACATCCTGTCTCTAAGAATCCCCTCCAACAACTTCCCTACCACGGACGTCAAGCTCACCGGCCTATAATTTCCTGGGTTATCCCTGCTACCCTTCTTAAACAACGGGACCACATTCGCTATCCTCCAATCCTCAGGGACCTCACCCATGTCCAAAGAAGCGACAAAGATTTCCGTCAGAGGCCCAGCAATTTCACCTCTCGTCTCCCTGAGCAGTCGAGGATAGATGCCATCAGGCCCTGGGGCTTTGTCAGTTTTAATGTTCCCTAAAAAACCTAACACTTCCTCTCTTGTAATGGAGATTTTCTCTAACGGGTCAACACCTCCTTCCGAGACACTCCCGGTTAACACGCCCCTCTCCTTCGTGAATACCGATGCAAAGTATTCATTTAGGCATAACTATAGGGTTCGTGGTGGGAGATACAGGACGGATATCAGAGGTAGCTTCTTTACGCAGAGAGTGGTTGGGGTGTGGAATGGACTGCCTGCAGTGATAGTGGAGTCAGACACTTTAGAAACATTTAAGCGGTTATTGGATAGGCACATGGAGCACACCAGGATGATAGGGAGTGGGATAGCTTGATCTTGGTTTCAGATAAAGCTCGGCACAACATCGTGGGCCGAAGGGCCTGTTCTGTGCTGTACTGTTCTGTGTTCTGTGTTCTGTGTTAGGATCTCCCCTATTCCCTTGGGTTCTAAGCATAATTCCCCTCCTTTGTCCCTGAGAGGTCCGATTTTCTCCCTGACAACTCTTTTGTTCCTAACGTATGAATAGAATGCCTTAGGATTCTCCTTAATCCTGCCTGCCAAGAACATCTCGTGACCTCTTTTTGCCCTTCTAACTCCCCGTTTGAGATCTTTCCTACTCTCTCTGTATTCCTCCAGAGCTCCATCTGTTTTCAGTTGCCTGGACTTAACGTACGCCTCCCTTTTCATTTTAATCAGATCCTCAATTTCCCTGGTTATCCACGGCTCTCGAATCCTACCTTTCCTATCTTTCCTTTTTACAGGCACATGCCTATCCTGCAGCCTTATCAATAGTTCCTTAAAAGACTCCCACATGCCAGACGCGGACTTACCCTCGAACATCCTCTCCCAATCAACATCCACCAATTCCTGCCTAATCCGGCTATAGTCAGCCTTCCCCCAATTTAGCACCCTGCCCGTAGGACAGCACTCATCCTTGTCCATTACTATCCTAAAGTTAACAGATTTGTGGTCACTATTTGCCACACGTTCCCCTACCGAAACTTTGACGACCTGACCGGGCTCATTTCCCAGAACTAGGTCCAGTATAGCCCCCTCTCTAGTCGGGCTATCTACATACTGTTCCAAAGAACCTTCCAGTACGCATTTTACAAATTCCTCCCCGTCCGGTCCCCCAGCTCTAAGCACTTTCCAGTCTGTGCCAGGGAAATTAAAGTCCCCCACTACAACAACCCTATGTTTTCTGCACCTATCCAGAATCTCCTGACATATCCTTTCTTCCACTTCCCGTGGGCTGTTGGGTGGTCTGTAGTACACCCCCAGCATAGTGACTGCACCCTTCCTGTTTCTGAGTTCCACCCACAGCGACTCAGTACATGACCCCTCTAAGTTGTCTACCCTCTGCACCGCGGTGATATGCTCCTTAACTAATATCGCTACTCCCCCACCTTTTTTAGCCCCTCCTCTGTCTCGCCTAAAACACTTATACCCCGGAATATTCAGCTGCCAGTCCTGTCCTTCTTTTAACCAAGTTTCCGTCACCGCAACCACATCCAAATTCCGCACAAGCATTAAGGCCCTAAGTTCGTCTGTTTTACCCGTTACACTCCTCGCATTGAAGCAGATGCACTCCAGACCTCCAGGCCCAGTCAGGTCCTCCTCCTCCAGAGTGCTCCTCTTCTTAGCTAGCCTTGCCCTGGCCCCCAGCTCGACCCCAGCCTCAGTATTTACTGACCTCCTGTTTTGTTCCCCACCCCCCTGCCACACTAGTTTAAATCCTGCCGAAACACTCTAGCAAAACTCCCAGCCAGGATATTTGCTCCCTTCCAGTTAAGGTGTAACCCATCCTTTCTGTACAGTTGCCATCCTGACTTGAAGATTTCCCAGTTATCTATGAATTTAAAACCCTCCCTCTTGCACCAGTCCTTTAGCCACGCGTTCAACTGTAGAATCTCCCTGTTCCGAGCCTCACTTGCACTAGGCACCGGGGCGGGAGATTTAGAAGGGACTTGCAGAAAAACCTTTTCACCCAGAGGGTGGTGAGAATCTGGAACTCACTGTCTGAAAGGGTGGTAGAGGTGGGAACCCTCACAACATTTCAGAGGCATTTAGTTGAGCCTTCCATCAGTGGTAGGAACATTATTGAAGAGGATTCTTCGAGACAGGATTTACTCCCACTTGGAAATAAGTGGACGTATTAGCGAGAGGCAAAATGTTTTTGTGAAGGGGATGTCGTGTCTTACTAACTTGATTGAGTTTTTCGAGGAAGTGACGAAGCTGATTGATGGATGTTGTCTATGTGGACTTCAGTAAGGTCTTTGACAAGGTCGCTCATGGCAGACTGGTGCAAAAGGCCAAATCGCATGGGATCAGAGGAGAGCTGGCAAGGTGGATATAAAACTGGCTTGGTTAAAGAAGACAGAGGGTAGCAGTGGAAGGGTGCGTTTCTGATCGGAGGACTGTGACAAGTGGTGTTCTTCCAGGATCAGTGTTGGGACCTTTGCTGTTTGTGATATATATATAAATGATTTGGAGGAAAATGTAACTGGTTTGATCAGTAAGTTTGCGGACAACACAAAGGTTGGTGGATTTGCGGATAGCGATGAGGTCCATCAGAGGATACAGCAGGATATAGATCGGTTGGAGACTTGGATGGAGAGATGGCAGATGGAATTTAATCCGGACAAATGTGAGGTAATTCATTTTGGAAGGTCTAATACAGATAGGAAATATACAGTAAATAGAAGAACTCTAAAGAGTATTGATAGGCAGAGGGATCTGGGTGTACAGGTACATAGATCATTGAAAGTGGCAACGCAGGTGGTGAAGGTAGTCAAGAAGGCATACTTGCCTTCATCGGCTGGGGCATTGAGTTTAAAAATTGGCAAGTCATGTTGCAGCTTTATAGAACCTTAGTTAGGCCGCACTTGGAATATAGTGTTCAATTCTGGTCGCCACACTACCAGAAGGATGTGGAGGCTTCGGAGAGGGTACAGAAAAGATTTACCAGGATGTTGCCTGGTATGGAGGGCATGAGCTATGAGGAGAGGTTGGAGAAACTTGGTTTGTTCTCACTGGAATGATGGAGGTTGAGGGGCGACCTGATAGAAGTCTACAAGATTATGAGGGGCATGGACAGAGTGGATAGTCAGAAGCTTTTTCCCAGGGTGGAAGATACGTTCACTGGAGGGGGAATAGGTTTAAGAGTGCGAGGCGCTAGGTTTAAAGGAGAAGTACGAGGCAAGTTTTTTACACTGAAGGTAGTGGGTGGGTGGGTGTCTGGAACTCGCTGCCGGGGGAGGTAGTGGAAGCAGATACGAAAGTGACTTTTAAGGGGCGTCTTGACAAATACATGAATAGGTTGGGAATGGAGGGATATGGTCCCAGAACGGTAGGGGTTTTTAATTCAGATGGGCAGCATGGTCGGTGCAGGCTTGGAGGGCCGAAGGGCCTGTTCCTGTGCTGTAGTTTTCTTTGTTCTTTGTCACACCATAGTGAACAAAGCTATTGCAATAAATCGAAGGTGACTCATTGTGGCTCAAATTAACAAGGGATTTTGCCAACAATAAATAAGTATATGCAATGACAGTGTCAGACTGAATTAACTCTGCGACTGTATAACTCTGCTCCTGGACTCCAACTGTGGAGCCTCCTCGACCCGGGATATGCGTCCTTACTCCTGATTGTCTCAGCTTCTTGCCTCGATAGTCCATAGTGTCTGGCCCAAGAAATTCAGGAGGCCATTAGATGAGTACTTGAATAGAACGGCATTGTGGGTCAACCCTCAGCACGTGGACTGCACCAATTCAAGAAGGCAGCTCACCACCACCTTCTCAAGGGTAACTAGAGATGGGCAATAAATGCTGATGTGGAGATGCCGACGTTGGACTGGGGTGAACACAGTAAGAGTTTTAACAACATCAGGTTAAAGTCCAACAGGTTTATTTGGTAGCAAATACCATTAGCTTTCGGAGCACTGCTCCTTCGTCAGATGGAGTGGAAATGTGCTCTCAAACAGGGCACAGAGACACAAAATCAAGTTACAGAATACTGATTAGAATGCGAATCCCTACAGCCAACCAGATCTTAAAGATACAGACAATGGGGGTGGAGGGAGCATTAAGCACAGGTTAAAGAGATGTGTATTGTCTCTGTGGGGGTTATACCCCCACAGCTTGCCTCCTGGACTTGCGGGCTATCCTGTCTGGAGACAATACACATCTCTTTAACCTGTGTTTAATGCTCCCTCCACCCACATTGTCTGTATCTTTAAGATCTGGTTGGCTGTAGGGATTCGCATTCTAATCAGTATTCTGTAACTTGATTTTGTGTCTCTGTGCCCTGTTTGAGAGCACATTTCCACTCCATCTGATGAAGGAGCAGCGCTCCGAAAGCTAATGGTATTTGCTACCAAATGAACCTGTTGGACTTTAACCTGGTGTTGTTAAAACTCTTACAATAAATGCTGGCCAGCCAGCGATGCCCATGTCCCACGAAAGATTAAAAGAAAAAGAAATAATGTACAGGGATACGGGGTAAAGGTAGGCGAATGACACAAAGTCATAATGCTCATTTGGAGAACTGGGGCAGACACGATGGGCCAAATGGCCTCCTCCTGCCCCTCAGCGATTCTGTGAAATTTCTCTGCCCTTCTCTCTACGTTCAACGCTGCTACATGAAACCTATTCCATCTGAACTAACACGGCTCACTGCTACTGCAGCACCGGTTCATGATCTCCAGTACATTTCATTCCTCCAGGCAGCTTCTGAGCAACTCCTTCTGCCAATTACGAATTAAGCAATGAGCACAGTTAGATTTGAAAAACAGGCACTGTGTTAAGCCAGAAGATAAGGAGCTGCAGAGCACAGGCTGTGTGGGAGAGTCACTGATCCTGACAACTTACAAATGAGCACGTATCAGAGGAATCTATGTCATTGAGCAAAGTAATTAGAATCATATTTGATGTGAATGCCCCATTAGGTGGACTCTGGTGCCATGGTTACATCTTATACTTCAAACCATAATGTTCCATTGTTTTTTTTCTAATGGCTGCAGGGCCAGGAGGGAAGCAAAAGTGAACATAATCCTTGTTTTCAAACTCCCCCCTTTTTTATACCACACCAAGTTACCCCTCATAGGGATGATGGAGAACAGGAGATAACGTTCCAGCTTAGACACTTTGAATAGAATGCAAAGTCTTTGACTGGCTCGATAGCCTTCACTATTTACTGTACTTCCTGAACTACAGTAGCCCCCAGGTTAACAATAAAACTAATTTAAAACTCTCACCCTCATGTCCAAATCCCTCCATCTTTTGATTTGATTTGCTTTGATTTATTATTGTCACATGTATTAGTATACAGTGAGAAGCATTACTTCTTGCGCGCTACACAAACATAGCATACCATTCATAGAGAAGGAAAGGAGAGGACGCAGAATGTAGCATTGCTAGAGAGTTTATAAGAGTTAGAGTAGAGTTTTATAAGCAAAGAACGAGAGTAAAAGATAGAATTAGAGGGTGTGCTGGGAACAGCTCGCAGGAAGTTGCCTCGCTCCAGTGCCATCTTGAATAGCCTCACCCCTTCCTATCCCTGTAACCTCCTCCAGCCCTACACTTATCCCAGCTCTCTGCATTCCCAGCTTTCATTGCTCCATCACTGCTGGCTGTATTTACTACCATCTCAGCCCCAAAGCTCTGGAATTTTCTTCCGGAATCTCTCCACCTCATTGCCTTTCTCCTTTCCTTTAATAAGTCATTGCAATCCCAGGCTGTGACCTATGGCCTGTTCTAATATCTCCTTACGTAGCTCAGTTACACATTTAATGATCATGCTGCTGTGCAATGCTTTGGGACATTTGGTTAATTTAAAGGTGCTATGTAAATGCAAGATAATACTGTACTTTCCTTTTGTCTTGCTCACCTATCAGGCAGTTTGGATCTGAAGGCAACACAGCAAGGCCATTAATCACTTACTCTTTCCAATTTCCCTGCTGTATCTTCCAGTATTTTATTTCACTTGTTTCTACATTTGCAACTGTCCCGTAATAGTTTATTAAAGTTTATTTATTAGTGTCACAAGTAGGCTTACATTAACAATGCAATGAAGTTACTGTGAAAATCCCCTAGTCGCCACACTCCGGCACCTGTTTGGGTACACTGAGGGAGAATTTAGCATGGCCAATGCATCTAACCAGCACGTCTTTCAGACTGTGGGAGGAAATCGGAGCCTCCAGAGGAAACACACACAGATATGCGGAGAACGTGCAAACTCTGCACAGACAGTGACCCAAGGCCGGAATCGAACCCAGATCCCTGGAACTGTGAGGCTAACCACTGTGCCACCGTGCCGCCCTTTTTATTATTCAACAGAATGTAATCATGAGATTTTTTATCATTCATTTTACATGTGGTCTTCACAGGCTGGGCCAGCATTTATTGCCCATCCCTAATTGCCCTTGAACTGAGTGGCTTGCTAGGCCATTTCAGAGTCAACCACATTGGTGTAGGTCTGGAGTCACATGTAGGTCAGACCAGGTAAGGATGGCAGATTTCCTTCCCTAAAGGACATTAGTGAACCAGATGGGTTTTTACAACTCGAAAGGGAATTGGATACATGCTTTAAAAAAAGTTGGGGGTAGGGGGGGGGAGTGTGATAAATTGGATAGGTCTTTCATTAGGAAAGCACAGGCACAATAGGCTGAATGGCCTCCAGCTGCATAATATAATTAGATTGTTTTTTATAAATAAATAAAAGGGATTTATTTTTTGCCCTGATCATGGGGAACTGCACCCTGACCCACTTTGCCATTGTGAATATTGAGCCTGTTCCATAATGTTTCCCTCTCAGATTTTCAATATCGCTTTTTCCTCCTTGAGAACCATTCATTTGGCAAAGCCTCTGGGTTTCATGAGCATCATTAGACTTTTAATTCCAGATTTTTAGTGAATTCTTATCCTGATGTGGTGGGACATGGACATGGATCCTCGGAGCCACACTCTGGTCTCTTGATGACTAGCCCAATGAGAATACCACGATGCCACCAGATCCCCCAGGAATATAGATTTGATTTGATTTGATTTATTATTGTCACATGCATTAGCGTACAGTGAAAAGTATTGTTTCTTGCGCGCTATACAGACAGAGCATACCATTCATAGAGAAGGAAAGGAGAGAGTGCAGGAAGTAGTGAGAATGAAGTTTTAGAAGTATAGAACAAGAGTAAAAGATAGAATTAGAAAATATGCTGAGCACAGCTTGCAAGAAGCCACCTCGCTCCGGCGCCATCTTGGAAAAAAGACGTGTCCAGTCAAGGACTTTACTCTCATAAAAGGAACCCATAATGGCAGTCACCACCTACTGTCAAAACGTTAAATCTCTAAAAGTGTGGTTAGCAGAAAGCAACACTGTCTACCACACGGTGTCACCACAGTACTGACGTGCCCTTAAACTCAGAAACAGTTACAGCTGCCACAAGCAGTTAAATAATGCAGCCAAAAGTTACAGACGGTGATATTATTAGCTGCGTGTTCAATATTATGACCTTCTTCTGTCGACTGTTCTAATGAAAGTTAATCTGCAAAAATGAACACATTGAAAATATAAGAGTTAATGACTGCTTTAAATCAGTGTTCAACTCTTAATAACACCATCAGCAATTTTTGTCCCATTAAGTACTTTTTAGGTGTTTAGCTGCATCAAATATTTTATGGGGGGACAGGGGGAGAGAGATAAGGATTATCTAACTGACTCAACAATTATTATTGTCTGAACAGATGGAAGGAGATTTAATAGCAACATTCTTTCAAATAAAGGGGGGGGAAGTGTGATGAATTGGATAGCTCTTTCGGCAGGATAGCACATACACAGTGGGCTGAATGACCTCCAGCTGCATAATGCAGTTAGACTCTTTTTTACATAAAGGGATTTATTTTCTGCTCTAGTCATGAGGAACTTCACCCTGACCCACTTGGTCGTTGTGAATATTACGCTTGTTCCATACTCTTCCCCTTTTAGATTTTCGATATTTCTCTTTACTCTTCTAAGCTGCTCCTTGAGAACCATTCCTTTGGCAAAGCTTTTGGTCACCGAACCTAATATCTGTTTATGTGTCTGCATGTCAAATTGAATTTGATAACACTGCAGTGAAGAACCTCGGGATGTTTCACTGTGTAAGAGGCACTATATGCATGTATACTTGTGTATACATTGCCCATTTATTATTGGTGCCTGCCACTGTGTAATAAGAGACCCAACTGATTAAATAAAAATCATGTGAGCTCTTGGTAATGGAAATTTCTGGATGTTCTTGATCTGACCTTTGAACTAAACAACGATAGGGACGTGGTGCAACTGTGTGGAAGGGTTTCACTTCCTCTTGAATGTGACGTACGTATCAACTGGTCTTGTATATTAACTTGGACGTTCTGCATCTCATCTCTCCCAAATCAGATGGGTGAAATTGGCAAGAGGTCCAAAGAAAACTTGGATTGAAACTCACACTAATTGTGCATGTTGACCTTGAAGGCCAGGGAAAGACAAGAGTTGAATACAAAAGACAAATATCCAGGATGAGTCGGATAAACTCACTTAGCGGTTTTCTGACTGAGCATTTGTTTAAAATGTTCAATCTGTTTTCATTTGCCTTGTTACAAAAGAGACCAACTGGCTGTCACTTTAGTTTTGATCTGTCGCTATTGGAATTGTAGTCGAGGCTATCTGAGACAAAAATAACACTTGCAAATTCTCACCTAACTTTAACAGAGAGAATAAGAGTGTCAATTTAAATTACTCCAAAGATGTGTGGGTTAGGTGGATTGGCCATGCTAAATTGCCTCTGAGTGTCAGGAGGATTAGCAGGGTAACATGGGGTTACAGGGATAGGGTGTGATTGTTGTCAGGCTCGATGGGCCAAATGGCCTGCTCTGCACTGTAGGGATTCTATGATTGATTCTATGACTGAGATTTCTTTATGTTGCCACAAAGACGTGCATTTATATATTACCTTTCATGATCTCAAGGTGTTCCAAAGCGCTTTACCTCCAATGAAGTACTATTCAAATGTAGTTATCGTTTTAAAAATTCATTGGGTGTTGCCGGCTGGGTCAGTATTTATTGCCCATTCCTGATTGCCCTTGAACTGAATAGCGTCTGAGGCAACTTCAGAGGACATTTAGGAGTCAACCACATTGCTGAGGATCTGGAGTCACTTGTAGCCCAGATTAGGTAAGGATGGCAGATTTCCTTCCCCAAAGGATATTAGTGACCCAGATGGGTTTTTCCGACAATTGACAATGGTTTCATCATCATCAGACTTCTAATTCCAGATTTTTATTTGAATTAAAATTTCACCATCTGCCATGGGATTCAAACCCGGATTCCCAGAGCAGAACCCTAGTCCACTGAAAATACCACTGCTCCACCACCTCCACTTGCAATGTATGAATCACTGCAGCTGATTTGTATGCAGTGAGGTTCCACAAACACCCAGATAATCTATTTCAGTGACATTGCCAAGGAGAAGACGCCCGCTCTTCTTGGAGATAGTGCAACAGAATCTTTTACTTCCACTTGAAATGGCAAACGGCCGTGGTTTAACCTCTCATCAGAATGACGGTGAGGGGAATTCTCGTGTCCTGCCCGCCGTGGGAATTGTAGTGGTGGGGCCGGGGGGTGGGGGCTGGGGTGGGGGCGGGGGGGGGTGGGGGTGGGTTTGGGGGGGATCGGACCACATAATGGTCCATTGACTTCGGATGGGATTCTCCTGTTTTGGGGTGAGCGCAGCCAGAGAATCCCACCCCGTATCTCTGACAGTGCAACACTCCCTCAGTACTGCGTTGGAGTGTCAAAATGGGGTAATGCTGAAATCTCTGCGGTGGGTCTAAAAGTACACATGTAACTAGGGTTTGTAAGAAATTCAACTTGTAAACTCTGAATGGCTGTTTTGTAAAGTTAAGGTTTCTAGTATTGAATTTTATTGATTTTCAGTATTTTTGGTCAATTTTCATTTGCATTAAAGCTGAAAGTTTTCATGTCTCTGACACTTTTTAAAAAATCAGAGAACAAGCACCAAAGGTCATTCACGCCTAGCAACAGCCTGTTCAATCTTGAGGACATTTAAAGTTTCTACCCTGTTATGTTGAAGCAGGGTTCATCCACCAAGAACTATGGAAACGAATAAGCAAATGCTATAATTCGAATTGGCAAAATGAAAGGTATTGAACAAGGCAAGAGTCTACAGCCATTCCTAGTCAATGGTTGGAAAATCAAGATGTGGAGATGCCGGCGTTGGACTGGGGTGAACACAGTAAGAGTTTTAACAACACCAGGTTAAAGTCCAACAGGTTTATTTGGTAGCAAATGCCATTAGCTTTCGGAGTGCTGCTCCTTTGGAAAATCCCGCCCGAGGCCAACGGAGAATTCCATTCTGCGAGCCGCGCCCACCCCAATTCCAGGGAGCAGCGCTCCGAAAGCTAATGGTATTTGCCACCAAATAAACCTGTTGGACTTTAACCTGGTGTTGTTAAAACTCTTACTGTGGAAAATCAAGCCCAGAGTGCTTATTAATAAAAATGTTATTTGATTTAAGGCAGTACTTAGGCTGAAATTCTCCAGTCTCACACACTCTGCTGCCACTGTCAGTGAGAATGAAGCATTTAGCACTCAGCCAAATCTCCATACACAGCAGCGGGACTGGATAATCCCAGCCACAGGCGAGGTTGGAGAATTTTGGCCTTAATTTAATTCAAGATAGTATTGTTTATCACTAGTTTCAGCGTGTAGGATTAGTGAGCTTCAGGCTTTCGTTATAGATGGGTCCCAATGTGTTATGCTTTCTTATCCCTGCCTATTTATTAGTCAATTGGTTCACTATACAGGGAACACTTTGTTTCTGTGTCAGCAAATACAAGATTTTAAGAAATCCCTGCAGCTACTTGTGTGTTATGGAAAGACGAACCTAGATAGCTCAGTGGAAAAAATATTAATGGGTGATGGAGTATATTTTCCATTGCATCATTAAAGCAGTTAACACTCTAGACATCTCGGCCATGGGTCATTTTTTTATTGAATAGGCCTTAATTGGGGTACACTTATATTTCCAATAGCAGTGTCTATAGGGCAGCCAAATGGTGAACACATTTATCAGACATTGCTGTTTAAATTTGGGTGACTTCCAGGAGATTGTACTTGGCACATCTGTTCCTGCAACTAGAATTTTCCTTTTCCCCTTTAAACACTTTTAAAAATTTATTGTGATTCTCACAGGATGTGAAAGTTGACTGAATGATGATGAAAGTAAGATTGCCCACCTTGAAGAATATTCATCATTCATGGCAGCACGGTGGCATAGTGGTTAACACTGCTGCCTCACAGCGCCAGGGACCCGGGTTCAATTCCGGCCACGGGTGACTGTGTAGAGTTTGCATATTCTCCCCGTGTCCGTGTGGGTTTCCTCCGGGTGCTCCAGTTTCCTCCCACAGTCCAAAGATGTGCGGGTTAGGTTGATTGGCCAGGATAAATTGCCCCTTAATGTCAGGGGGATTAGGAGGGTAAACATGTGGAGTTACGGGGATAGGACAGGACCTGGATGAGATGCTCGATGGGCCAAGTAGCCTCCTTCTCCACGGTAGATTCTATGATCCATATGATGGCATCGCTCAAAGCACTATGATCCTAGCCAACCTGCCCCTCAAGCCTGGCTGGACCTATTATTGTTTGATAGTCAAGGAAGCTACGTTTAGTGTTGCGTAGCTTAAAAATGTCTGATCTTTGGCACAAATCCTGGGCCTTCATACCGCAAATGCAGGTGGCCTGATCCCAAACAAAAAATACAATTCTTGGATCAATCATGATTGGGGAAAATTCCTGGAGTGCAATGGATACTATTGCCGGAATTTTACCGCCATGTCCTCCCTGGAATTGGGGCGGGCGCGGCTCACAGAACGGAATTCTCCATTGGCCTCGGGCGGGATTTTACAAGCGTCGCCCAAGCGAGGTCATAAAATATCGGCCTATAATTCAAAGAATGACTAGGATCTTACAAAATAGGTGGTGTTCGATTTCAGTTGACACTTTTGTCCTTGTCAGGCAATAAAATTCAGAAAGATGTAAACAAGTATTTGTGAGAGAAGGAAATGATAATGACAGCAGTTTGTATTTATATATTCCATGCATGTAGTCAAATGTCCCGAGCTGTGGTGTATTATCAAAGGTGTATTATCAAACAGAATTGGACACTGGACCACATAGATGACCAAAAGCTTCATCATATAGATTGATTTTAATGTGGTAGTCGGATAGGGAGAGAGATTTAGGTGGGGAATTCCTGTAGGGCTGAGAGTATGGTTACCAAGCGTAACGATTAAAATTGGAGATGGTCATGAGGTTAGAATTGAAGGATTGCAAAAGATTGCAGGGACATCCTCAAAGCCTCTTTAGTAAAAGTGCAGCATCCCCACCAACACCTGGGAATCGCTGGCCCAACATGGCCCCAAGTGGAGGAAAAGCATCCGGGAAGGAGCAGGAACACCTTGAGTTTCCTCACCAAGAGCCAGGTGAAGCCAAGCATCGACTGCGAGAGGAGAGGGTGCGGCAACCCAGGCACCCACCCACCCGCTCCTCCAACCACCGTCTGCCCACCTGTGACAGAGACCGCACGTCACGCATTGGACTCCTCACTCACCTGTGAACTCAATGTTGGTGTGGAAGCAAGTCTTCTCCAATTCCGAAGAGGAGAGATTTGAAAACAAGGTTGGGAATTTTACAAAACAAGGCACTGCTACATCAGGAGCCAACGCAGATCAACAGGCACAGGGTGACAACTGAGCAGAATTTGTTGCAAGTTAAGAATATCAATAGATTGTGAAAATCATTCCAATCATCATATTCCTTATAAAGTGTTCCAATTACTTGAATCTTGCATGGATGCCTAAACCATATAAATTAATTTTTAATATGTATTCCCAATTGGAAGGTGACTCTTTTTGTTTTATTCATTCATGGGGCATGGGCGTCACTGGCTGGCCAGCATTTTTGGCCATCCCTAGTTGTAGAATTCCTACAGTGCAGAAGGAGGTCATTTGGCCCATCAAGCCTGCACTGACAGCAATCCCATAACTCCACATATTTGCCCTGCTAGTCCCCATGACACTAAGGGTCAAATTAGAGTGGCCAATCCAAATAACCTGCACATCTTTTGAGTGTGGGAGGAAACTGGAGCACCCGGAGGAAACCCACGCAGACACGGGGAGAACGTGCAAACTCCACACAGACAGTCACCCAAGGCCGGAAATGAACCCACATTCCTGGCACTGTGAGGCACCAGTGCCAACCACTGTGTCACCATGCCACCCACCATGCTGAGTCAATCACATTGTGGTGAATCTGGAGTCACATGTCGACCAGCCCAGGTAAGGAAGGAAGATTCCTTCCCTAAAGGACATTAGTGAACCAGATGGGTTTTTCCGACAATCGACAATGGTTTCAAGATCATCAGTGGATTCTTAATTCCAGATTTTTTTTATTGCATTCAAATTTCATCTCCTGCCATGGCAGGATTCGAACTCGGGTCACCAGAACATTAGCTGAGTTTCTGGATTAATAATCTTGCGATAATACCACTAAACCATCATCTCCCTGTTGTGGTATCAACAAGGAATGGTTTATTAACTAATATAATCCAAAATATTGGAGAACACAGTGTTTATTGAGATGGAGGAACTGAAGGAAATCGGTATTAGTGGAGAAATGGAGTTGGGGAAACTGATGGGGTTGAAGGTCGATAAATCTCCAGGCCCTGATAATCGACATCCCAGAGGACTTAAAGAAGTAACCCTAAAAATAGTGGATGCATTGGTGGCCACCTTCCAAGCTGCGATAGACTCTGGAACAATTCTTTCAGATTGTAGGGTAATTAATGTATTTAAAAAGGGAGGTAGAAAGAAAACAGGAATTTACAGATCAGTCAGCCTGACATCGGGAGTGAGGAAAACTCAAGGATTTTTTAGCAGAGCCCTTGGTGAACCATTGGCAGAATCAGAAAGAGTCAGCATGGATTTACAAAAGGGAAATCATGTTTGAAAAATCTACTGGAATTCTTCGAGGATGTACCTAGTAGACTTGGTGAGGGGGAGCCAATGGATGTGGTTTATTTGGATTCTCAGAAGGCTTTTAACAAAGTCACAAATAAGAGATTAGCATGTAAATGGGATTGGAATAGTATAATAACATGTGATTTACCCACCTGGAAGATGTAAATAGGCCATCTCGGGGAATCTGCTGGCTACCTCACTCTTCAGAGATCACGGCACTTAAAGACAACCCCACTTCTTCTCAAAAAATGAAATGGTAATCCCTCACTGACAAGGGGAGCATCACCAACCCTTTACCAAAGAGGGACATCCTTCTCCTGCCCCACAAGTAATGGATAACCCCCTCCTCACATAGTTATGAGGATGGCCTGACCATCCCCATACAGGCTTCCAACACAGATCCCTCCCCTCTCAGACCCTCCACGGAGGTACGAGATGCATTCAAGCGTGAAGGGAAATGTAAATAAACACAGCTGACTGGTGCATGAGCAGAAATCCATTAAGCTGCCGAAAGAGGCCTCTTTCAAATCACTGCACCTTGAAATTGACAGCGATCAGAGGTTTCCAATAGAATGGGGTTTCAAAGTGTTCCTAGGAATCCTCAGAGACTTCAAATCAAAGCTGTGTGAATACATTGGGGCTGAGTGCACAGCTGTGTAGAATGGAACTTCCCCCCCCCCAGGTGAAGTTAACATCTCTCTGTCAGAGGACTTCAAAGGGGTCTGCTCACACTTGCAACTTCTGACAGGGAGACAGGAAAATCTCTGCTGCAGAATGAAGTGCTGCAGTGATTTAAAATCCTGCCAGGGGGCATGCAGATTAAAGTGACCTGGCCGCTTCAGAATTTTCACAGCTGACAGGCAGGACTGGAGATGTTGGGCTGCCTGAAATCACCATGCCAGGGGTGACCTTCAGGTCTAGGGCTAGTCCAGCCATGAGACCCCCACCTCGGGGGAAAGTGGCAAGGTCAACCCCTTTCTCCCAGCGCAAGCCCACCCAATCCCCAGGACCCTGAGGACCCCTTCCACTGCAGCCTGACATTGGCAGGGGGGCAAATAGCCTCCTTTACCCTTCCCCTTTGGGCCCAAGGCACCAGGCCAGGGGAGTGCCAGGGGATGTGCATTATTGGCGCTACCAAGGTGCATCACCTGAAGGGGGGGCTGAGTGGGTGTCTGAGGGGGAATGGTGGCTGGGGGGGAGTGGGGGGGGGGTCAAGTCACCCTCATGCCTGTGAGTCGTGGGGGGTGGGGCAGTGGTGAATCGTGATTTGATTATGGGGGCCCTTTTTTTCTGCTGGGTTGGTGGTGATCCATCTGCACCCTGGGGGGCCAGCACGCCAGGTCCATGTTGGTGATGACCCACCAAAGCATACATGGTGCAGTTCCTGTTTGGGGGAGGCAGTGGCAGGTGCATGGCAGGGGGTCTGGTGAGTGGGCCATTAGTCCCCCTAATTTACATCACAATTACCGGGTTTGCATTGTTACCGTGTTGCCTCCTGCTATGGTGGGGACTGGTTCAGGGCCAACAGGGCAAGTCGGGAGAATCCCAATTGATTTGATGCCCATTGGAAATCCTGATTTTTTTGCCCCTTTCAGCGAGGCATCAGGATTTCCGAAGGCTGATTGCCAAGGCTGGAGAATCCCAGCCAATATCCCCAAATTTACAGATGATACAAAGTTGGGTGGGAGGGTGAACTGTGAGGAGGATGCAGAGATGCTTCAGTGTGATTTGGACAGGCTAAGGATGTGGGTAAATGCTTGGCAGATACAGTATCACGTGGATAAACAGGAAGGCAGATTATTACCTGAATGACTATAAATGGCTATACCTGGGTGTCCTCATACACCAATCACTGAAGTAAGCATGCAGATGCAGCAGGCAGTAAAGATGGCAAAAAGTATGTTGGCCTTCATAGCGAGAGGATTCGAGTACAGGAGCAGGGATGTCTTGATACAATTATTCAGGGCCTTGATGAGGCCACATCTGAAATACTGTGTGCAGTTTTGGCCTCCTTATCTGAGGAAGAATGCTCCTGCTTTGGAGGGATTGCAGAGAAGATTTACCAGGCTGATTCCTTGGATGGCGGACTGATGCATGAGGAGAGATTGATTCGGTTAGGATTATATTCACTGCAGTTTAGTAGAATGAGGGGGCATCTCATAGAAACCCATAAAATTCCAACAGGACTAGATAGGGTAGATGCAGGAAGGATGTTCCTGATGGTTAGTGTGTCCAAAACCAGGGGTCGCGGTCTGAGGATCAGGGGTAAATTTTTTAGGACTGAGATGCGGGGAAATTTGAGTGGTACGCTACCACAGAAAGCAGTTGAGGTCAAAACAGTATGTTTTCAAGAAGGAGTTAGATATAGCACTTAGGGTGAAGGGGATCAAAAGATATGGCGGGGGGGGGGGGGGGGGGAAGGTGAGATCAGACTACTGAGTTGGATGATCAGTCGTGATCATAAGGAATAATGGAGTAGACTTGAAGGGCTGAATGGCCTACCCCTGCTCCTATTTGCTATGTTTCTACAATATATATAGGATAAGGATCTGACAGATCTAAAACAAGTCTCCTCTCCACTCCTCTCTGGTTCCAACTGAGGTTCTCCCCATCCCAGGACGCGGGCCCTCACTCCTGATTGGCACGGCTTCCCGCGCGGCCTCTCTATAGGGTCTGGCCCGATCACATGGTCCTCAAAGGGTTGGCCCCTTAAAAGGGCCACGTTACCACAGCTGCCAAAAGCATATAAATATAATTTTGAATATGCATCCCAGTGCATTATGTTTCAATTGATTTTTTTTTGCTGAATTCAGAGGCATAGATTTGGGAGTAGCGCCGTCAATAGATTGAAGGTCACAGGTCAGGCTGAAGCTCCCTCAGCTTTTCCCATAAACTTCTCTCCTTCATTCCATTTTCTACGCTTATATATATTTATATATTTTAATTGAGCTTTACGCTGTGGCATTCAGGAAAGAGTCAGTGGTCTGGTTCCAGTTATGGGATAAGAGGAGAGGAACAATTTGAGGTTGCACTGATAATCCATTGGGAAATTTAAACATACACAGCTGTGGCTCAGGACAGCTCCTCTCTTCTCGAGGACAGTATGACCAATACAACTTTCTCACGATGTGAGCCAGTGATGTAAGTGACCTTAAACAGATACACACACACTTGGCGACAACTCAAATTTTAAATTGCAATAGTTTTTACTTTGATGAGAATGGGGCTGCCAGCCTTCATGAGAAACCAGCTGTGAGACAATACTCAAATTCTTCTACCGCTAGACTATTAACGGGCCTAATTAATTACTAATTAATGATTAATTACTATTGTAATGCCAGTGGAATAATCTGACAGAGGTATTTGTCCACATGGTGTGAAATGGTGGTCAAAAACGCAGACTGTGCCTACTCTTCAAAATTTATACCTCTAGTTCACTTTTTGATTTGATTTGATTCATTATTGTCATATGTGAAAAGTGAAAAGTTTTGTTTCTTGCACACTATAAAGACAAACCATACCGTTCATAGAGTATATAGGGGAGAAAGAAAGAAGAGGGGGCAGAATGTAGGCTGCACGGTGGCACAGTGGTTAGCACTGCTGCCGCACAGTGCCAGGGACCCGGGTTCGATTCCCGGCTTGGGTCACTGCCTGTGTGGACTTTGCATGTTCTCCCCGTGTCTGCGTGGGTTTTCTCCAGGTGCTCCGGTTTCCTCCCACAGTCCAAAGATCTGCGGATTAGGTAGATTGGCCATGCTAAATTGCCCCTAGTGTCAGAGGGATTAGCATGGTAAATATGTGGGGGTTCCAGCAATAGGGCCTGGGTGGGATTGTGGTTGGTGTAGACTCGATGGGCCGAATGACCTCCTTCTGCTCTGTAGGAATTCTAAAAAAAAATATAGTGTCAAGAGTGCAGAATATAGTGTTAGGATACAGAACATAGGGGCGAATTTTCCCATCCCATCCACCATGGAAATCAGAGCAGGCGAGGGACGGACCATGGAAAGGTCTGTTGACCTGGGATGGGACCAGGGTACAGAATATAATGTTAGGGTACAGAGTATAGTGTGAAGGGTGCAGGATATATTGTTAATAGAGTGTAGTGTTAGGGTGGAGAATATAATGTTAAAGGTGTAGAATATATTGTTACGGGTGCAAAATATAGGGCCTGATTTTACCAAAACTTTGCGCGGTAAAGTTAGGCGACGGGCCTATACCACGATCTGCACCCGATTCCAAGCAGGTCGCGCCGGAATCGGGTGGCCCGACGATTTAAATGCATTAGCATGCATTTTAGTCGACTTAATGAACTGCGTGCCCAATCCTACCCCCAAATCCCACTTTACCATTTTCTGGCCCGTTCCGGATCCGCACTTTTAGCGACCTGCAGAATAAAAGTCCGAAGCAGATTTCTATTCTGCAGGGGAACCTCCGAAACCCTGTCTGCCCTTGTGAAGTCACCATCCTCCTCGACCATCCTTCGCGGACCCCCCCGCCAACCACCCCGGCAGACCCCCCCCTCCCCCGGATCAGACCCCCCGGGAGGCAGGCCCCCCCCGGCAGACTCCCCCACACCCCCGGGATCGGACCCCCCTGGGAGGCAGGCCCCCTTCGGCAGACGGCCCCCCCCTCCCCCCGGGATCGGACCCCCCTGGGAGGCAGGCCCCCCTCGGCAGAGCACACCCCCAACCTACCTCGATCGCTGGTCTCCCTCCACCATCCTTCCGTTAGCAAGATAAGCTGTATGTTCCTCAGCTCGATCCACTTTGGTCAACACAAAGATGGTCCTTCTGCCTTGTGGGTCCATCTGGCTCACCAAGTCAGTTACAATACTGTGTTCAGCATCTACTGAACCATCTTGGATACAAACGATAATGAATGGTACTGGTCGATCTTCCTGGTGTTATCAGTACTGTAACATCAGGAATGGCTGCCGACGCCAAGGATATAATTTTTGGCATAAGCAAGGCGTACATGCAGAACCCTAATGCCATTATCCTTTGTATCCAAGATTGTTCAGTAGATGCTGAACGCAGTATTGTAACTGACTTGGTGAGCAAGATGGACCTGTCACACCCCCTCTCCTCCTCCCAACCACCTCCCCCCCAGAGGGTGATCTGGGTCCCGCCCCCTCTTTCCCCCCCCCCCCCCCCCCCCCCCCCCCCGATGATCTGGGTCAGAGAGCCGCTCTCTCTGCTTTTTTCTCCCTGCCCGGGCGCGCTGCTTCGGATTTTTTTTCGAACTGCGCATGCGCAGTTCAGAGCTCCGATCGTTCCGGCAGCGCTAAGCCCCGCCCACAGCGTGAATCAGACCGGAGCCGGCAAAACGTGTATGGGCGCGCTGGAAAGAGGATTCCGGGCGCGAATCTATTTGACGCCCAGATTCGGCACTTAGACTCAAAATGGTAAAATCAGGCCCTTAGTGTTCCTTAATGTTTAATAAGAGTTTAAGTTTAAACTTGTTGAATGTGTGGTGAAATCCAGAAAATAATGGCTCACTGAGCTGAATTCTGTAAGACTGTACTTAACAATAAATCTAATTTCATGATAGGCAAATGCAGCAATCAGAGAAAGAAAGAAGAGCAGACACAGAATCGTAAGATAAAGAGAATCATGCCATGAGAAAAGGAAAGCAAAGTGAAAACTGGGCCATGTTTTAGTCGGTTGATAGCAGATTGGTGGCAGGATGTTAGCTGGGTGGAGGCCTTTGCAACTACTATATACTGAAGTAATGGAAGACTAAATCTTAAATAATAAAGTTTATTAATTAGTGTCACAAGTAGGCTTATATTAACACCGCAATGAAGTTACTCTGAAAATCCGCTAGTCGCCACCTGTTCGGGTACACTGAGGGAGAATTTAGCATGGCCGATGCACCTAGCCAGCACGTCTTTCCGACTGTGGGAGGAAACCGGAGCACCCGGTGGAAACCCACGCAGACACCGGGGGCGGGGGGGGGAATGTGCAGACTCCGCACAGACAGTGACTCAAGCCAGGAATTGAACCCGATCCCTGGCACTGTGAGGCAGCAGTGCTAACCACTGAGCCATCGTGCCACACAAGGTAACAGCAGAAGACAAAGATCTCGAATAGGTACAGAGAAAGATAGAAATATTACAGAGAGCCTCGTAGGTTGACAGACTGTCCTTTCACTTCTCAGTGACGGATGGGATGAGTAACAAAAGAGTCTAATGTCAAATTAATGTGGGCAGCCTCAACCCTTGTACAAAACTACCTACAACTTGGCACACAATTGCACGAAATTAGAAATTTTGTATGAGGAAGCAATATTTACAGTTGCTGTGGAAGATCAAATTGGAACAGTTCGAGAGACCATTTGGATTAAAATATAGTTGGCACAGAGTAGCAGGGACTTTACATTTGTTCGTTCACTTTATCTAATTTGGTGTTGGCAGTGAATGGTAAAATTCAAAACTATTCTCATTCTCTGCACTAATCACTGAAATATAATTAACATAACATTTACTTCAGCTCTTTTCCAAAGAAATCAAATGTGCCTGATGATATTTAAAACAATTTTGTGCAAACAAGACTCAATGTAGATATTATGCGCAGAACAAAGAGCGGATTAATCGTTGGATAAAAGCAAATTACTGCGGATGCTGGAATCTGGAACCAAAACGCTGGAAAATCTCAGCAGGTCTGGCAGCATCTGTAAGGAGAGAAAAGAGCTGACATTTCAAGTCCAGACGACCCTTTGTCAAAGCTTGGATTAAAAGTGGATTAATCATTGTTGGCAAAGTCATTGAAGAATTAGGTAAATAGTTTTAATAATGCACTGCGGGTAATTTAGACCATTGGTTGACCTGTCTTTAGATTGTGTATGCTGTGCACATTCTCTTAATTCATTGCTGTGGTCTGAAATGTTTTAGGCTTTGAAAGTTCTCTCTGTGTATTGTTTCTAGGACTCCATGGGTGGGATTTTACGGCCTCGCTTGTCCCGAAACCGTAAAATTCTGCCCAAGGTCAAGGGGCCGTTCCATTTCTGCCCCTCGCCAGCTCCTATTCCTGACGAGCAGGCCGGTACAATTCTGGCCCATAGGCATGTATATGTTTTGAATATATCCTTTCATTCTTTTGTTAACTTATCCAAGCTTCTCATTTTACAATTAGGAGGAGTGCTTTAGCCGTATAAATACTGGAAATGCTTGGTCACCTACTTTACCCTCTTTAGATTACACATGCTACTCTTCATGTGGACATTGAGGCTGATAAATTATCCAAAGGGAGTAGTTATTTTCAGCTGGATCAATGGTTGCTGTGGCTTTTCATCAAGGAGCAATGACTCCTAGTGTTGTTAATGGTTCCCTCTCCTCAGGTACAGTCTCCAATCCCGTCAACCCTGTTAAAATCACTAACGTTCCCTCTGGGTTATACAGCCTTACTTCAACTCGAAAGTCCCTGTACAGCTCATGTGCAAACCAACACCCTTTAAATGATAATCTGTGTGTGGCAGCACAAAGTAATTGAATGGAACCATACACTTGCCCATGGATTCAAACACAATGCTGAGGAAAGTTAGTCATCACCCCTCTCCTCAAAAACCTACCTTTGACTCTTCTCCCCCCTCCCCCAGTCACCAACCTCTATTTCCACTCCAAAGTCCTTGGAGGTGATCCCACCTTCCCAATCCGTGCTCACCTTTCCTAAAAATCCATATTTAATTCTCTCCAATCAGTTTTCCACCATTACCTCGACCACAATGACTTCATCGAGGCCTCGATGAAATCATTGTGGTTGAGGTAACGGTGGAAAACTGAAGTTGGCCTCTCAGAGTATGAGCTCCCTGATTGAGGTAATGACTGCCTACCCAATCAGGGAGTCTCACCTGTATCTATGTTGAGGAGTGTCAGGGCTACTGACACTCTGGATTCTGACTTTGTATCTGAAGCACTCTTAGGTGTGGAATTGAGTTGTAAATAAAGGGAATTTGGTGAAGGGATGCCAGCCTTTGAGGAGCTAATTCACGGATCACGATCAAATATCCCTCCTCGAGCTTCTCAACTGGTCTGCATCTTTTGGCACAGTTGATGAAACTATTCTTCTCTGCTGTCCAGTTGCATGGGTTATCCCTCACCTCAATCTACTCTTATCTATTCAGTCAAGGTCAACTGATCACCTCCTTTTTTCCCCTCATTCCAGGACCATTAACTCCGGAGCCCCTAAAGATCTATGTGTGACCCCTTCCTGTTGCTTATCTTCCTGCTGCCTCTCAGCGACACCAACTGAAAGCAAAGGATTAGGTTCCCCATGTTAGATTGATGGCATTCAGCTCTGGTCCATCACCACCTCTCCTGACCCCTTCACTGTCTCCATGTTGTTGCACTGCTTGTCCCATGTCCAGTGTTAGGTGAGCAAAAACTTGCTCCAACAAAACCAAAGCTAGTTTCTTTGTCAGAAAGTCAATCCCTGAGATTTAATTCCCCTCCCCGAGGCTGAACCAGGTTGCTGTCAGCCTGGCTACCTTAGCTGACCCTCCAATGAATTTACAACCACTGGAACCTCAGCCTCCCCTCTCGCACCTACCAACCCTGGCACAATTTGTCTGCAGGCTTTATTGCCTCTATCATTCCACAGCTCTTTGGCCAGCACCCCACCTTCCACACTACCTAAATCTGTGCTCTTTTACAGCTCTGTATTCTCTTTCCTAACTCATTCAAACCCAGTTTACATATTGCCTCTAGCTGAGCTCATCTGACTCACAGTTGGGCAGTGTCTCACTTGTTAAAATTCCCATTCCCCACACATTTGTCACTTCCTCTGGCCCATCAGCCTTTGAGGTATCTTGCTCCTCTGATTCTGGTACCTTCTGCATCCCTGATTTGAATTGATGCACCATTGGTGGCCATGTTTCGTCGGTCAAGACCCTAAGCACTGGAGTCCCTCTAAACCTTTCTGTCTATCTCTCCACCCCTCCTTTAAGATCCTCCTTCGGACCTCTGACTAAATATGTAGGCACCTATCTATGGAATACCTTTCCTCAATAGCTCTGTGTCAGGAGACGCATTGTATCCTTTGATGACTTTAGTTAGTTGACAATTAGCAGAGCCTTTTCTTTACCAATTGATTAAGACACACACTAATAAATTGGATGGGCATGCAAACAGTAATTTTGCAAGGACTTGTACCAACAACATTCCTTTGTAATGAACCCTGTTCTCTGCAGAGGTTTATCAAGATATACTTTGTTTGAGTAGGACAGTGGTTAGCACTTTTGCCTCACATCGCTAGGGTTCCGGGTTCAATTCTGGCCTTGGATGTGGAGTTTGCACATTGTCTGCGTGGGGTTCCTCCTGGTGCTCTGGTTTCCTCCCAAAGTCTTACAAAGATGTGTAGGCCATGGGGATTAGGGGGTGTCGGTGCTCTAGGTGCCAATCTCGTTTGCGGTGTTGGTGCACCATGTGGGCTTACGGGGATAGGGCCTGGATAAGATACTCTGTTGGCCATGCAAAAATTGCCCTTTAGTGTCAGGGAGATTGGCAGGGTAAATACGTGGGGTTATGGGGGTAGGGGCTGTGTGGAATTGTGGTCAGTGCAGACTTGACAGGCCAAATGACCTCCTTCTGCACTGAAGGGATTCTATGAGAATGAATTCTATAAATTTGGCTAAGGTTTCTTTGCATTTTGGACAGTTAAAAGCATTTCAATTAATAAATAATAATGTGGATTTGCATTACTGGATATTAGTTCCATCAGGGTGAGAAGTGGACCCGGAAATGTGTGGTCCACTCCCGCTGGGAACCGGTCAAGTCTCAAACCGATCCAGCGCCGGGATCAGCAGCGGCACTGTGAGTGGGACTGGAACAGTGAGCAGTTGGAGCATCGATGCCATGAACGAGATTGGCACTTGGAGCACTGACAACGTGAGTGGGTCCAGCACGGGGGGCAGCTGGGGTAACGGCACTGGGAGCAGGACCAGGACTGATACTGGCACCGGCAGCAGCATGAGGACGGGCAGTACTGGTAGAGAGTTGACGGGACATTCCCGACTGTAAGGGTTCCAAGATGGCGAGTGAGAGCAGCTTTGGTTTATTTGTCATGTGTGTCATGGTTATTTGTCTGGATTTAAACAAGTCCTGCTCACTGCTGTCTTGTATTTGATTGTTTTTAGTGCTTAAGTGAATTGCATTGTGTAAGTTCTGCTGCTGTGATGTTAGCCTCTTAACCAAGTTGCTGTAAAAAAAAATCTATTATCATGGGACATCTATTTCTTGGACAGCTGCTTGTGAATGTGTGGCCAGAGAGTGGGCGGCACGGTGACACAATGGTCAGCACTGCTGCCTCACAGCGCCAGGGACCCGGGTTCAATTCCCGGCTAGAGTCACTGTCTGTGTGGAGACTGCACGTTCTCCCTGTGTCTGCGTGGGTTTCCTCCGGGTGCTCCGGTTTCCTCCCACATTCCAAACACGTGCTAGTTAGGGTGCATTGGCCGTGCTAAAATCTCCCTCAGTGTTACCCGAACAGGCGCCGGGATGTGGCGACTAGGGGATTTTCACAATAACTTCATTGCAGTGTTAATGTAAGCCTACTTGTGACTAATGGATAAATAAAGAAAACAGAAACAGAGAATAAAATATTAACTCCAAATACTCAGCACGCCAGGCAGCATCTGTAGGGAAAAGAGATGTCAGTCAAAGACATTTCCTGAGTCCTTGCGGCTCCAAGTAAGGCAGAATAAATGTGCATCATACAAGATTTGGAGCTTAAGGGAAAACTAAATGAAAGTGTAACAGCAGATTGTTGGAAGACCGGAATTAGATAGTTTCAAATTCTATAATGATTGGAATTTTGACAGTTGCACCATTGGAATGAGTGGGCCTCAGTTGTGGATATATGAAAATATGCTTGGGGTCTTTAGGCTGTGATACTGCCAAATGGCTGCACTGTGAGCAGTGTGTCGAGCAAGATTTGTATCTGCGGCTTTGAATAGGCTCAGTGCCAGAGACAATGATGAAAGGGCAGTGACAGGTGATAACATTTCTAAATGTTTAGGTCACCATTAATGTGAGAACTTCACAAGTAAGCTGGAATGCATTTGAAGTTTGGAATGTCACTAATACTTATTCTCAACAGATATAGGTGCTGCCGGGGTCTGGCCTGTGGTGGAATTCCTGGGATTCCTGGGCTTAGGCACATCCCAAGACATATTACTGAATATCAACTGAGCTAGGTTTGAGGACTCTGGGTCTGTACTCGGTGGAGTTTAGAAGGATGAAGGGGGATCTCATTGAAACTTACGGAATACTGAAAGACTTGGATAGAGTGGACGGAGGGAAGATGTTTCCATTAGTGGGAGAGACTAGGAACTGAGGGCACAGCCTCGGAGTAAAGGGACGACCCTTTGGAACCGAGATTAGGAGGAATTCTTTCAGCCGGAGGGTGGTGAATCTGTGGAATTCATTGCCACAGAAAGCTGTGGAGACCAAGTCATTGAGTGTGTTTAAGACAGAGATAGATATGTTCTTGATTGGTAAGGGGGTCAAAGGTTACGAGGAAAAGGCAGGAGAATGGGGTTGAAAAACTAAACAGCCGTGATTGAATGGGGGAGCAGACGCGATGGGCCGAATGACCCAATTCTACACCTATATCTAATGATCTAGGTGGAAAAAGCCCCTCCACGTGGATTGCAGTGAGCATTTTCTCTGAGTGATGGGAAAACCGATCCGAAACCGTTTTCCAATTTCTTCCACTAAACTCATTACACTCCTGGACTGATGCAATTGTCCAGCTATTTCTACTTGACAAAGCCCAGTGGATTCAAAGTTTCACAGTAAATGATGTAATTAATGTGCAGTTTCCAATTTGCACCCTTTCAGGCTTTATTAGTGAGTGATGCTGCCTGAACGCAGCTCCTTGGCTCATTATCTGGTTATGCTCCACCCAGAACCATTTTCTTGGTTGAGTTTTGTCGGTGGTGGTTTGTCATCGACTTCCATTTACTATGAGGCAGGGCAAAATGGCCAGCCCAGGATCTGCCACAACCGGAATGGGAATCAAACCCTAGCTTGTGGGCATTATTCCAGACCACACGCTGGCCATTTAGCCTACTGAACTAATTGACCACCGACTTGTATATCCTAATCATTCAGCTGGGCAGCACGGTGGCACAGTGGTTAGCACTGCTGCCTCACAGCGCCAGGCATCCGTGTTCGATTCCCGTCTTAGGTCACCGTCCGTGTGGAGTCTGAACATTCTCCCCGTGTCTGCGTGGGTTTCTTCCGGGTGCTCCAGTTACCTTGCCCAGTCCAAGATGAGCGGGTTAGGTGGATTGGCCATGCTAAATTGCACGTTTCTGTCCGAAGATGTGTAGGTTGGATGGATTAGCCATGGTAAATTGGTGGGGTTATGGGGATAGGGTGGGGGAAGGTCCTGAGTAAGATACTCTGTTAGAGAGAGTCGGTGCAGATTCCATGGGCTAAATGGCCTCCTTCTACACCGTCGGGATTCTATGATTAAAAAAAGACACTGGGGAAAATAGCATCAAATACATATTGTATAAAGCTTAGTAATGAATTTTTAAATGCTTAATAGATCGTGATTTTGTCATTCTTTTGGCATATCAGTTTCAATTTTTTTAAACTTGTGTTTCTTGAAACTACATCCAGTTCTGGTCGCCGTACTACCAGAAGGACGTGGAAGCTTTGGAGAGAGTACAGAGAAGGTTTACCAGGATGTTGCCTGGTATGGAGGGTCTTAGCTATGAGGAGAGATTGGGTAAACTGGGGTTGTTCTCCCTGGAAAGACGGAGGATGAGGGGCGACCTAATAGAGGTGTACAAAATTATGAAGGGCATAGATAGAGTGAACAGTGGGAAGGTTTTTCCCAGGTCGGAGGTGACGAACACAAGGGGTCACGGGTTCAAGGTGAGGGGGGCAAGGTTCAACACAGATGTCAGGGGGACGTATTTTACACAGAAGGTGGTGGGGGCCTGGAATGCACTGCCAAGCAAGGTGATTGAGGCAGACACGCTGGGATCGGTTAAGACTTTTCTAGATAACCACATGAACAGACTGGGAATAGAGGGATACAAAAGAATGGTCTAGTTGGGCACATGAGCGGCGCGGGCTTGGAGGGCCAAAGGGCCTGTCCCTGTGCTGTATTGTTCTTTGTTCTTTGAAATGATGTTGCAAAAATAATCGAAGCTTCTGTGCGCTGAAAAATCATTTGAGAGTTTGTCAAAATTGTCCCAAGTTGACATATAAACACGTGGAGCTGCAACTGTGAGAATTATATTCTGGACTGGGTTCTGTGGCCCAACTCTATGTCCCAGCCTTCAGAGCAAGCCCTTCATGAATCACGTATTTGATCTTCATTCTGACGGTAGCAGTGCTGCCGGGGATGGGAAGCACACTGGGCCATGGACAGTTCAAACCGTGCATCATTACTGCCTGTCCAAAGTCTCAGCTGGAAATCTTCCAGCATTTGAGGTTATCCGCCCTGAACAGGATTGCTCGTGCGTCTTGCTTATGGAAAGTTCTCTCTGCTCTCGCGCCCTGCGTGGAGCAAGTGTCTTTCACAGCGATAGATGTCTTACATCATATCGAGAAGGTCACTGCCTGGAGACAGCTGGTCTCCGTTAATGACTGGCTTGTGACTGCCTCAGTCTGCACGTATCTTGCAGAACAGGAGGAAAAAAGGGGCAGCGATGCTTCAAAGCAATACTGAGGTTCGATGTCATGGTTTTGAGCCTTCCCTGGTGGGAGCAGTTGTGTGATTCAGCATGAGTTTCACCTATTGAAAATAATCATCTTTCTTTTGGACTGCTGATGATTTGGAGCAATCAGTGACGGCCCCGGGTCTTTAAGAACCGTGGTTGCTGGTTATCTCAAGGCTTCCACTTTATATCCACCTGCTTAGTGACAAAGCAGACAAGTCAGCAGGTAACATTGCAAGAGGACGCTCACTCACCTCATTCCCCCCTCCCCATCCCCCACCGATCCCCCACTCTCCCCATCCCCTCATCCCCGTCCCCCATTCCCCCTCCCCGTCCCCCCCATCCCCCATTCCCCCTCCCCATCCTCCCTCCCCATCCCCATCCCCCCTCCCCATCCCCCATCCCTCCCCGTCCCCCATCCCTCACCCTCCCCGTCCCCCATCCCTCACCCTCCCCGTCCCCCATCCCCCACTTCCCCATCGAAATTTTAACCATACAGCTGACTGAGGTGGGAAACGTTCAGGCCACAAACTAGCAGGTGACTGATGAATTTACTCAAATTGACTCCAAAGGTCTCGCTGGGACCTCAGTACTATTGGGACCAGAGAGAACAGAAATCCCTCTTAACAGCTACTCAGTTTAGTAATACTGATGGAAAAACAGAGATGCTGTCAAAACATTTTGTCTTGCACGCATCAAGAATGCCAAATTTCAAAGGCAACAACAAAAGTAAAAGTGAAGTTTAAGTCACAAGTCGGCATACATTTAAAATTACAATTAAAACTACATGAGAAAAGAATGCCGATTGATTTGATTTATTATTTATTTTATTTATTTGTGCCACAAGTAGGCTAACAGTAACACTGCAATGAAGTTACTGTGAAAATCCCCTAGTCGCCACACTCCGGCGCCTGTTCGGGTACACTCCTGTTCGGGTACAGAATTTAGCACGGCCAATGTGCCTAACCAGCATGTCTTTCAGACTGTGGGAGGAAACCGGAGCACTCGGAGGAAGCCCACGCAGACACGGGGAGAACGTGCAGACTCCACACAGACAGTGACCCAAGCCAGGAATCGAAACCAGGTCCCTGGTGTTGTGAGGCAGCAGTGCTAGTCACTGTGCCACTGTGCTGCCCTTTGTCACATGTTTTGGGATACAGTGAAAAGTATTGTTTCTTGCGTGCTATCCAGACAAAATATACGTTCATAGAGCACAGAGGGGAGAAGGAAAGGACAGAGCACAGAATTTAGTGTTGCCGTTACAGCGAGGGTATAGAAAAAATCAGCTTAATATAAGGTAAGTCCATTCAAAAGTCTGATGGCAGCAGGGAAGATGTTCTTGAGTTGGTTGGCACGTGACCTCAGACTTTTGTATCTTTTTCCCGAAGGAAGAAGTTGGAAGGGAGAATGTCCGGGGTGCGTGGGGTCCTTAATTATGTTGGCCATTGGCCAGATTGGTTAGCAAGTAGACTCTGATTGGTTGAGGGTTTGCCATGGAGGATGAACCAGGGAATAATTGGCCCCTTATGCTTTTGTTTAATTGAAAAGGATGCAAATCATGGATACATTCTTTTTTCTATGCAGGGAATAGATTCCAGTTTATGACTAATATAGCTGGAAAAGGCAGCAAGAAGACTTCAGCAGCAATCCAGAGAGCAGAGAGGTCCAAAACTGTAGTAGTGATAATCTTCCAGTCTTCCTTAGGCACAGTGGTAGCACCAGAGGACTGGAGAATTACAAATGCTGCATACTTGTTCGAAAACGGGTGCAAGGGTAAAGCCAGCAACTACAGACCAGTCAGCTTAACTTCAATGGTAGAGAAACTTTTGGAAATTATAGTTCAGGACAAAATCAACAGTCACTTAAACAAGTGTGGGATAATTAAGGAAAGCCAGCATGGCTTCATTTAGGAAAAATCAGGTTTAACTAACTTGCTGGAGTTTTTTGAGGAGACAACAGAGAAGGTTGATAAGGGCAATGTTATGATGTGGTGTATCCTGACTTGGAAATATATCGCCATTCCTTCACTGTCGCTGAATCAAAATCTTGGAAGACCCTCCCTAACAGCATTGTGGGTACACTTACATCTCAGGGACAGCAGCAGTTCAAGAAGGCAGCTCACCACCACATTCTCAAGTGGATTTTCACAGTAACTTCACTACAGTGTAAATGTAAGCCTACTTGTGACACTAATAAATAAACTTTAAACTTTAAAAAATAGAGGTGGGCAATAAATGTTGGCCTAGACATCGACGCCCACATTGCTTGAATAAATAACAAAAACAAAATAGGGATTTTCAAAAGGCATTTGATACATTTATTTATCAGTGTCACAAATAGGCTTACATTAACACTGCAATGAAGTTACTGTGAAAATCCCCGAGTCCCCACACTCCGGCGCCTGTTTGGGTACGCTGAGGGAGAATTTAGCACGGCCAATGCACCTAACCAGCACATCTTTCGGACTGTGGGAGGAAACCGGAGCACCTGGAGGAAACCCATGTAGACACATTTAGAATGTGCAAACTTCACACAGACAGTGACCCATGCCAGGAATTGAACCTGGGTCCCTGGTGCTGTGAGGCAGCAGTGCTAACCACTGTGCCATCGTATCGCCCCACACACCAGACCTCTAAGCAAAATTCTAGCTCATGGAATAAAAAGGAAAGTAGGCACGTGGATAAGATATTGGCTGAGTGACAGGGGACAGAGAGTAATGATAAATAGTTATTTTTCAGATTGGAGGAAGTTTGTGGTGGATTTCCCCAGGAGTCAGTATTGGGATCCTTGTTCTTCCTGATATATATTAATGAATAGACTGTGCTGTTCAAGGCATCATATCAAAATTTCTGGATGATTTGAAGATTGGAACAGTTGTCAACTGTAATGAGGATAGTCTTGAACTTCAAAAGGACATAGACATGTTGGTGACTTGGGCAGACAAGTGGCAGATGAAGTTCAATATAGGGAAGTGCGATGTGAATCATTTTGGCAGGAAGAATGTGGAGAGACCATACAAAAATAAAGAGAGAAGCTCATAAGGAGCTGCAGGAACAGAGGAACCTCATTGTACATGTACATAAGTCATTGCAGATAGCAGGGTTGGTTTTGAGGGCAGTTGATAACGCATATAGTATCTAAGACTTTATTAATAGGGTCATTGAGTACAAAGTAAGGGGGTCATGTTGAACTTGTATAATGCTGTGGAGATGCCGGCGTTGGATTGGGATAGGCACAGTAAGAAGTCTCACAACACCAGGTTAAAGTCCAACAGGTTTATTTGGAATCATGAACTTTCGTAGTATCTCTCCTACCTTCTCAATAGTCTTCTCCGATGGGGTAGATGTCATCACAGCAACATCTGGCATCAACCATTACTAGGAATATGGCCCATAACTTCTGATCGCTGGCAGAAAGCTATGGTCCGCCAGAAATAAAAGACATTTTTGGGCAGTTACCTGTCCTGAAAAGTTGTACTGGAACTCCCGATGGAAGCAGCAGCCTTCGTTCCTCAGCAGAACCATTTGCACAGATCCCAGCGCGACACAGGAGGACCCGAATCACATTCCCTTATGACACGGCCAGACTGGTCATTTCTATTGAGTTCCAATTTGGAAATGACAGTTTTACATTGAAAACAGAGGAGGATTTCCCTGCTATTATAAAAGGTATGTTGAAGCTTTTAAATTTTTTTAACTATTTATTTTATGTAATGAATCCTATCAATCTCAGCTCATTTAAAAAATATTTTTTACATTTTTTAACGATTGAAGATCAGTATTATCTAATGTATAAATGTATAGGGCTGGGTGGGAATGTTATCAGTGTAGACTTGATGGGCTGAAAGGCCTCCTGCTGCACTGTAGGGATTCTATGATTCTATGAAATAGGTTTTGTTATTTGTTCTAATTTGTGAAACTACTATTTAAATCTGCGTTATATTATTATATAACTTTATGTGTGGCATGCTTAAAAGTGTTTGATTGTTTGCATAGAATCATAGAATCCCTACAATGCAGAAAGAGGCCATTTGGCCCATCGAGCCTGCACCAAAAACAATCCCATCCAGGCCCTATCCCCGTAACCCCACGCATTTACCCTGCTAATCCCCCTGACACCAAGGGGCAATTGAGCGTATCCAATCAACCTAACCACACAATTTTGGATGTGGGAGGAAACTGGAGCACCCGGTGGAAACCCGTGAAGACATGGGGAGAATGTGCAAACACCACACAGACAGTCACCAGAATTGAACCTGGGTCCCTAGAGCTGTGAGGCAGCAGTGCCACTGTGCCACTTGTGAAACTGTTATTTAAATCTGCATTGTATTATTTTATGACTTTACATTTGGCATGCTTATAAGTGTTCATGTGTTTTAATTTAGAATATGGAAACTGAAACTGTAATTGGCAAGATGCGAGGTCAGAACATCTTGGACCGTGATTTGGATACCTGCATGAGATTAAACAAAGAAGTGTTCACATTTTGGACCATGGAAAGTTTATCATTAGTGTTCATCTGCCTTGCTTACTTCATTTATAATTCTCATATTTAACTGTTCCGTATGGTTCAATAAAGCATTTGTATAATTTCAAAGAACAATATTTAAACATGTTCAAATGCTTTGATTTGTTTCAATAAAGCTTTAGTGGAATTTTGTAGTTTGATGGAAAATATTTATTGACAAAATAAGTTAAAAATACAAAACTTTGATACCATGTTAACATTTAACTCAACATTTTACTTTCACAACTGTACCATGGCATTCTGTTCAATTGCCTCATCTTTTCAAATTTCTTACAAAATATATATATTTTTCTCTTACAACAATCAATAAAATATTTTCATCCATTAACACAACAGTTTGGTTGTCCCTGAACAAGGAGGTGAAGGGAGGGATATAAGGAGGGGCAAGGAGGAGGGAGGGAGATTGGAGGAGACGTAAAGAGGAGAGAGGGAGGGAGTAGGGGGGAGAGGGAGAGGGTGGGAGGGGAAAGGGGTGGGGAGAAGGGGCAAGAGGAGAGGGGTAAGGGGAGGGGGGAAGGGGAGAGGGAGAGAGATAGTGCAGATCAGCTTAGAAGAGACTTGTGTATGTTATCTTAAAAAATACACTTTCCTAAAGCATTTGAACCAGCCAAGTTGCATAAGGATCAATGTTGCATCAGGGAAACTCTTAAAATTGTGTTAAACACTGTTTAAAATATATAGCAAAATGGATTTAGCTGAAATTTGTTCCAGACACTAACATCCACCTTGTTACATATGAACGTATTTTTTGAGTTGTTTTGATAAAGTCGTAAAAACATTTTTTTAAACATCCTTCTTTCACTTTCTGTGCATTACGCACATGTTAAACATCCTTTTAAAACATTTACAAAAAAATTAACCCACCCAAGGAATGTCTGCTGCCTGTTCCCGCTGCACTTAGACCAAAATAGACCAAAAAATAAGTGTGCAAATAAATAAGGGCAACAACTCCCCTATCATCAGTGCAAGTGACGGAAGTTAGGGCCCAATTGCAGCTCAGTGCTTCCACACTGGCAGTGTTCCGAGCCTCAATCGGAGGTTCAAAATTGACCCTCTTTCTGCGCGCATACGTCGGGACTTCCGTGTTATCCCAACACGCATGTACGGGGCATAATGCGCTTAAGCCGGCATTCGGGCTGAAAGCTACAAGCCCATATGTCCTTCAAAAGGTCCTGCAAAGTGCACATGTGCACAATGCCCAGCTTCTTCAGGCCATTCCCATGGATGCAGCAGTGCTAAAGGTGGCAGGCTTCTTACCTTTGTGCAAGATGAACATGTCATCAATTTCTCTTCAATTTCCGAATCCAGTCCAGGCTACCAGAACTAACTTCCTTCCAATTCCTTCATGGGTACAATCTGCAATGGCCTTCGTATCACTTCTCTAACACCCACTTCCTCAATGCTGGTGGAATAATCACTCTGAGCCCCGCATAGAAGCCATCCTGACTCTATTGATAGCTCCAATCTCTTGGAATAGTAGGGCTTCAGGTTAGGTGTTAGTTGCAAAGTCTTTCCTCCTATAACCATATCCATCAGTTCTGAGTGCACAGGATCGCTCCAAGTGTGTTTTCTCGCTTGTCTAGAAGCGACAGGTGTCTTGTTTACTTGGTCAAAGTAGAAAATGTTCCCCTCCGCGCTGTCTGACCAACTGCCTGGTAATGGCAGCCTTGAAAGTCCATCTGCGTTAGAATGTAGACTTGACTGTCAATATTTAATGGCGTAAGTATGTGCTGACAAAAGCAATGTCCATCTTTGCATTCAACTTGCTGCACATGACAGAATTCCTGTGTGTGGTCCAAAAATGGTAGTGAGTGGACGACAGTCCATATACAGTGTCAACTTGCTCCCACACAGGACCTGATCAAATTTCTTGACTCTAAAAATGATCCAATGGGTGTTTCTTCACCGATGGCATGATGTGGGTGACTACTGCTCCTACACCATAAGGAGATGCATCACAAGTTAAATGTATAGGTAAAATAGGATCAAAGTGTGTGAGAGCTTCTGACTTAACTAACACTTCTTTGGCTTACACGAAAGCGGTATTGTTTTGATCTGACTACTTCCACGTCTTGTTACACAAGAGGTCATGTAATCGTTTTAGAATTATTGCCAAGTTTGGGACAAATCTTCCATAATAGTTCAACAAAACCAGGGAGGAATGTAACTGGTTAATATTCTGAGTGCAGATGCCTCTGTAATGGCCTTAACCTTAGAAAGAGATTGGTGAAGGCCAGTCCCAAATACTCAACGGGAGACGGGATGAATTCACACTTGTCCTTACAGACTCTAAGCCATAGTCTTCCAATCACTGGAGGGTGACATCCACATTTTGAAGGTGTCCCTCTTCATCTTTTCTGGTGACAAGGATGTTATCCTGATAGCACTGGACTCCACTCAATCCACTCCGGATCTGAAACAATGCAGGATACCAAATAGGAATCTTCAATATCAGAACAAGCCCTCATGTGCCACGATTGTCAGAAGTTCCTGTGACTTCTTGCTGACAGGTTCCAGAACTCGAGTCTTCACCAGTTACTCCAGCTCAGCCTCCGTCTTTGGCTTAATAGCGCATGGTATAGACCTTACCTTGAGCATTTCACTTGGCTTCTGTCTTTTATTTTCAGTGTGACTGTAATGTCCCTCACGCTCCCAAATACTCCATTATGAATGCAACTTCTTTGAAATTTATGTGAGGCTTGATTCTCCATTAGTCATCATGTTGATTTCAATCCAGTTCAGTTGAATCTTCTCCAGCCATGTACAATTCATCAACGCTGGATAGTTTCCCTTCGCTCTGTGTTGTGACAGATCTGTTGTTTGTCCATTAAGTTGCACAGCCACTTCAATGCGTCCTTAAGAGGAACCATTTCATCAACGTACGTCTTCAGCACTATCCTTGATGGCCTTAAGGGGATGTGTTGGAGTTTCTCATTGTAGATAGTCTCTGGCACCAGGGAGACTGCTGTCCCAGTGTCAATTTCCATCATTACTGGCTGTCCTTCCAGCAGTGGAATGACTCAGTATCTCTGCACGGTACCAACAAAGGCTAGCACATGTACTGATAACTCTTCCTCTGACTGTGGGTCTCTTTGCTCTGTTCGACACTGTTGTACAGCATGGACATTTCTCCTTTTATTTTGTTTAAATATTGCCTTGGTTTGTTCTTGCTTATTACTTTTATTCATAGCTCACTTTTTCTTCCTGTAGGCATGCTCCATGTGTCTCTTTTTCCCACAGCTTCGACATTCCACCTCTGTACTGCAGCATTCAGCAGCAGAATGCCCTGGCTTTGCACACCGGTAATATGTATGGGCCTCGATGGCTTTGAGTGTCAATTCAGTGGCCATTTTGTGTATTCGAGTACACAAACTCAGTTGCTGGGCTTCCTTTGCAGCCAGTTCCATAGAAACAGCAATTTCAATGACCTTCTACTGAATAAGATTAGGTAACAGACATTTTTGTGTCACTTCACTGCGTAGACCACAAACAAATCTGTCCCAAATGGTGTCATGTGTAGGGTCTGGTTGGCCGGTGTGTAATGGATAGGTCAATGCCTCTCCCACAAAGAGGCTGAAGAGCCACCACAGAGGGTTCATTCTCACTGTCGACCTCTGACAGGATGTCTGTCGCCTCTGTCTCCATGTCCGAGCCAGAATCTTCATTGTCCACTTGACTAGCTCTTGAGTTTTTAGAGGGTGGAGTTTCCTGTCCACAGGTTGGTGTGAAGGATGTTGACAGTGGTGCGTCTATAGAAACACTTGCTTCTGCGGATGGTTGCCTGTGACTGAGGTGATCCCCATGATTATTTAAGGTCTTCTCCCTGGTTTTTACCTTGTAAGACACTGATTCTGTTTTCTCAAGAACAACTCCTGGAATCCATGGAGAGCCATCACCGAAATTCCTCACACGGACTGTAACTCCTGGTTTGAAGTTTCTATCTGGTCTCTGACTATCATGGCTCCTTTTCTGGACTTCTTATTTTAACTCGACATTGCCGGCCAAATTTGGGAACAACAAGCTAAGCCTAGTCTGAAGGTGTCGGCCCAGCACTCGCTCCACCAGGGTTATTCCTGTCGGCAGGTGTGGCATAATCCTACAGTTAAAAAGGAAACGTGTGGTTTGAATGTATGGACTGCCTGCTCAGCCAGGCCGTTTGAGGATGGGTGGTAGGGTACCATGCGGATGTGCCTTACTCTGTTCGTACTCATCTGAAACTCCCTGCTGATAAATGGTGTCCCATTGTGTGTCACAAGAACCTCGAGCATGCCATGCGTACTAAAAGATTATGGAGTTCCTGTATGATATTGTAAGAGGTAAGAGAGGTTGTCCGGTGCATGTTGAGCCATTTTGAATGGGCGATGATGAGAATTTAAAACATGGCGCCCATAAATGGCCCCACGAAGTCTGCATGTATTTTCGCACCCAGGGTCTCTCCAGCCATTCCCAAGGGTGGCGCAAGGCTGCTTGTGGGGGCTTCTGGTTTTCTTGGCAAGTTTTGCACCACTTGACTAGGTTTTTGATATCATTGTCTGTGCCAGGCCACCAGACATATCTTCTTGCGAGCATTTTCATTTTAGAAATTCCTGGATGGCCATCGTGCAATTCTTGAAATATTGGTCACTGTCCTGCCCATGAAACAGTCACCCAGGCTCCCCACAAGATGATGCCATCTTCTATACTCAACTCCTGATATTTAGAGAGATAAGGTTTCAAATTCTCCATGAGGTGCCCTTGTGGTCCACCTCTTCGGATGATATGATGGTGGCACAGTGGTTAGCACTGCTGCCTCACAGCGCCAGGGACCCAAGTTCAATTCCGGCCTCGGGTCACTGTCTATGTGGAGTTTGCACATTCTCCCCATGTCTGCATGGGTTTCCTCCGGGTGCTCCGGTTTCCTCCCACAGTCCAAAGATGTGTGGGTGAGGTTGATTGGCCATGCTAAATTGTACCTTAGTGTCAGGGGATTAGCAGGGTAAAATATGTGAGGTTACAGGAATAGGGCCTGGGTGGGATTGTGGTTGGTCAGACTCGATGGGCCTTCTTCTGCACTGAAGGAATTCTATGATTCTAGTTTCACCAATGTAAGGTCCTTTTGGCTCCATGCTTGGATTTGATTGGTTGATACTGGCAGAGTGACCATGAAGTTGAGAGTCATGACGACTTAATCCATCTTTGGAGGAGAAGATAGGCTGGTGGGTCTAGCAGCCAGCTCAAGGCATCCGCGTTGTCTCCCTGGACAATGTTCTAAGGCATATTCATATGCATCTAAAGGCAGTGCCCAGCATTGGTCCGGGCTGATGAGATGAGAGGAATCAACTTGTCTGTCTTGACGAGGCCCAACAGAGGTTTGTGGTCAGTTACTATGGTGAATTGCCGACCGTAGACGCACTGGTGAAATATTTTATCGCAGGTTACAATAAATGGTCTCTGAGCATCATAATGGGCTAGTACATTTGTTGACAGCAATTGCTGTTTGAGGTTTGCACAGGCTTTCTCTTGTAGTATTTGCCACAACTATTTCTGATTTTTTAAAACAATATGTGGAGGTATGAATTTTCCATAGTAATTTATGAGACCTCGGAAAGTTCCTTGTAGTTGGGGCCCATTTTATGGTCTTTACTTTCTCTTTGACAGGGTGTATTCCACCCTTGTCTGCTCTGTACGTGAGGTATGTTACCTCGTTTACCTGGGAAACTCATTTTTCCCTTTTTAATCAGACACCAGCATCAGATAAAAGCCTCCTCCAAACACTCCCAATGTTTCTTCGCAGTAGCTCCTGAGACTAAAATGTCCTCCAGCTGGACTGCCACTCTGGGCACCTCCTGAAGGATGTTCCCATCACCCTTTGAAAAATGGCACAAACAGAAAGCATCCCAAAAATCAAGCGAAAGTACTCATCCAGTCCTTTGTGAGTATTTATGATGATATACTTCTTGGATGGCACCGTAAGATCCAGTTGGAGGCAGGGATGGCCCATGTCTAATTTGGAAAATATGTGACCCCCATAACCAGCTCTAATGCATCTGGGATGTACTATCTGAGAGTGTGGTGAAGACAGATTCACACAGCGAGTGGTTAGGATCTGGAATTCAGTGTCTGAGAGTGTGGTGAAGACAGATTCACACAGCGAGTGGTTAGGATCTGGAATTCAGTGTCTGAGAGTGTGGTGAAGACAGATTCACACAGCGAGTGGTTAGGATCTGGGATGCACTGTCTGATAGTGTGGCACAGACAGATGGCACAGAAAGATTCACACAGTGAGTGGTTAGGATCTGGAATGTACTGTCTGAGAGTGTGGTGGGGACAGATTCACACAGTGAGTGGTTAGGATCTGGAATGCACTGTCTGAGAGTGTGGTGGAGACAGATTCACACAGTGAGTGGTTAGGATCTGGGATGCACTGTCTGAGAGTGTGCTGGAGACAGAGTTAATCGAGGTATTCAAGAGGGAATTGAATTATTATCTGAAAAGGAGTAATATGCGGGATTGGGGGGAGAAGACGGGGGGGGCGGTGGCATGAGGTGAATGACTCCTTCAAAGGGCTAGCACAGACAGCATGGGCTGAATAGTCCACTCTGCTGTGACCCATTTATGATTGGGTGATTGATTTAAAGTAGCAGACAAATTATTTTAAATGCTAAATTATAAAGACTTAAAATACCCCCTCCCTCCCTTCCTCCCTCCCCACAGAGAAAGACAATTGCAAGAGATTGAAAACACAACTTGATGTTAACACATCATTCTGCATCCTCTTTGACAGACGCTGGGAGGCAAAGCGACCCTTACTGTCCAGTGACAGAGTCTGAGTGAGCTATTTAAATTTGTTCCAGGGCTGGATGACACTTCCTAATGGATCAGAGAGGCGAGAGTTTGCTGCAATTGATTGCAAAGCAATAGGGAATGAGTGATAGACTAGATTTACAGCTAGATAATCGCTGGAGAATATAGAGTGTGTTTGCAATCGGGTTTAGTTTTGGACAGAAGCAGTGTGAGTGTCTGCGCTCCAGGAGGGGGCGGTTGAGTGCCCAGCTCGCATCGGTTGGACCAGGGCTATATAAAGAGCCGCCTGGTCATTTCTGCACTCACGGGGAATGAATGGGTTGAAGATCGCGGCTTGATTTCACCCCCCTTCACTCACTCCCCCTCCGGAAAGCTGCCGATCAAAGACATGGCCCCGGCTTTCTGTGGCAATGACTCAGCCGGAGCTTACAATGTCGACGAGGGCGTCTTAAACAACGGCTGCTTCGTGGATGCTCTCAATCTCGTCCCTCATGTCTTCCTCCTCTTCATCACTTTCCCCATATTATTCATCGGTGAGTAGACCAAACGTTGTTCAGAGCGGGCTGGTGGGAAATGGGAATATTAACTGGGATCATGGAGGGAATCCCACTCAGGGCAATGGGGAGGGGGTGTGGTTGATTTGACAGATTGGCTGTAGTCTTCAGTCACTTTGCTTTTGGGTGCATTGTAACCAGACTTTCTCTCTCTCTCTCTCTCCCTGAGGTCTCTTAGAACAGAATCATAGAATCCCTGCAACGTAGAAGGAGGATGGTTTGGCCCATCCAGTCTGCACCAACCACAATCCCACCCAGGCCCAATCCCCATAACCCCATGTATTTACCTTGCTAGTTCCCCTGACACTGAGGGGCAACTTACCCCTTTACAGAGACAGGGTGGGATTTTCTGGTCATGCTCGCCCCAAAATCTCACCTGAGGACATACGATTCCCGCGGATGGGATGGGAAAACTCCTTCCACAGTGTCCCAATCCATTTAGGAACAGGTATGAAACCCCCAGAGCTCCTTCCTGGGACGTTAGCCAGCTGCTCGTGCCCTCCAGGGAAGGGGGACCCCATGCACTTAGCAAGTCAGTACGTGACTGAGGACCAACTATGCGGTCAACTATTACTACGCCCTCAAGTAGCCTAGTATCCCACTCAGTTTTCCTGGCAGTAAGATGGCTCCACAGCATAGAGTCATAGAGGTTTATAGCATGGAAACAGGCCCTTCGGCCCAACTTGTCCATGCCGCCCTTTTTTTACCACTAAGCTAGTCCCAATGGCCCATGTTTGGCCCATATCCCTCTATACCAATCTTACCCATGTAACTGTCTAAATGCTTTTTAAAAGACAAAATTGTACCTGCCTCTACTACTACCTCTGGCACCTCGATCCTGACACTCACCACCCTCTGTGTGAAAATATTGCCCCCTTTTGTATCTCTCACCTCTCACCTTAAACCTATGCCCTCTAGTTTTAGACTCCCCTACCTTTGGGAAAAGATATTGACTATCTCGCTGATCTATGCCCCTCATTATTTTATAGACCTCTATAAGATCACCCCTAAGCCTCCTATGCTCCAGGGAAAAAAGTCCCAGTCTATCCAGCCTCACCTTGTAACTCAAACCATCATGTGCTGTATCAGCCAGCATCTGCTGGCAACATCAGCAATGTTTGCAATGTTGTCCACCTCAAACATAAGAATAAAATGAAAAGGGTTATGTGGCCAGTGCAGGAATTACACATGGTTGCAGGAAAATTAGGCTTGATGGAATAAGTGGCTCATTACGTGATTTGTTCCTTTTGAGGCCTTTAGCTGTGGCTCACTGGAACATATGTTCACTTCTGAGCCTTAAGAGGTTGAGGCATCAAGCTCCAATTCAGTGACATATTAACAAAGTCTAAACAATGCTCCAGTGCAGTGCTGAGGGTATGCTGATGTGTCATTAGACTGTGGCCCTGTCTGCCTCTTGGGTGACTGCAAAAGATCCAAGGACAACACTTTGATAAAGAGTAGGGGGAGATGGGGGGTGGGGGGTTCTCCTTGGTGCCCTAGCCAATATCCATCCCCGAACGGATACAACCAGAAAAACAGGATGGAATTTCATGGCGGGATCTTCTGGTTCCAACAGCGAATATCACTGCTGTGGATTTCCTGGCAGTGGTAGTGGTGGGGGTGGAGTTTCATGCAACGGGAAACCCCGTTGACAATGGCGGGACCAGAAGGTCCCACCATTGGCCAATGGTGAGCCGCTTTGGCCTCTGGTTCCACCTCCACCACAAAACACACTGCCGGGGTGGGGGGGGGGGGTTGAATGTAACCGGTGACATTTTTGTATTGGATGTAATGTGACCAATGGGAACAAGATGTAAGGGTCAGCTGACCCAGTAAAACATGGAACCAATTACAGAGTGATGTAATAGTCAGCTGACCAGCTGATTCACTATAAATAAGGAACTATGTAGAATTGTGGGAAGTTTGGAGTGGCCTAGGGCAAGGCCGCAAGTTTGGAATAATGATGTTTCTTTATTAAACCTTTTCTTTGATTTGTAATTTGAAGTAAGTTTTGTTGTATTTCTATTAGCTGCATTTTGAAGAGTTCCTTCTGAAAAAACATTCGGGCGGGGGGGAGGGGGGGGCGGGGGATGTAAAATCCTGCCTGGCCATTATCACATTGCTGTTTGTGGGAGCTTGCTTAGTGCAAGATGGCTGCCGCATTGCCTATATATTGTCAGTGGCTACTCATCATTGGTGGTGAGTTTGTGAAAGGTGCTTTGTAAATGCAAAACTTTCTCTATTTTTTTCTCCAAGTCCCTCACAGCAAACCTTAATCATGGTTCATCAGTGTGATGGTGTGTGAGGAAGTGATTATATATTATGTCATTGTGAGCAAGTTAACTTTCTTTTTTTACCATTAACTTTGGCTTTCGTGTTTCAGGCTTGTTTCTTGTTACGAATTGGAACTTTCCAAGTGGGACCACAAGATTTTATTCCCTACAGAATTTTAAAGTATTTTGACCAAAGGGCAAAGGCTGTGATGAGAATAAATAAGCACACCATGTGGTCTGATAGCTCCATCATACATGTTTGGAAGCTAAAATAGCTGTATTTTTCATTTCTTTTAACATCTCATTAAGAAACAGAAGCATTTTGTGGGGTACAAATCACTGAAGCAGCCAACAGAATACTTTTTTTCAAACCATTCAAAAATTTTCATCACCTTAATGATCTTAGGACATGCATAAAATTTTATATGCTGAGTGACCGTGGCCCATTATAATTACATTTCTCTAGAATTTAGTAATAAATGGACTGTTTTCTCTGAAGTGTCATGTTTTACTGTACACAATGTCTATTTTAATGCTCAGTATTATCACTGAATTAAAATTGGCCATACATAAAATGAAATCATGCCACCCACCCTCTATCTTGAGAGGTTATTAGCAATGGTCAGATATGCATCTATCGGGCTGGTATTTTGGCTTTTAGATAATGCTGGTTGAATCCCACAGGGCATCCTTGGCATCTGTTCTTCATCACTCCTAACCCGAGGAATTTTACGGGATCAATTTGGGGATATTTTAGGAAGGGCTCTTGGAATATGCCTGAAAACAGATGGAAGATGGCCAGATTAGGCCTTGTGTATTAGCCTCCAGTGCATCTGGTAATTACACGGCCGGTCATGCAAGGAAAGAAAAGTCAAAGGAAACAAGACAAGGATTTACTCTGTGATCAATGGCACAGAGTGGTTTGAATTTTAATAGGCTCTCTCTGTTGCCTTAGCAATCCTGGAATCCTGGATGCTAAGGCCGCGTTCATCAGGTGCAAATCATGGGGAAGGAGTCTGATGATGTATGCCCATAATTGGAATGGGACCAACCACATAGGGCCGATATACCTTACGTTCTTGCCAGGTCTGACTGAGAATCCTGAACTCAATTAGGAGAGTGCAGGCCTGGCACAGGAATGCCAGGAGTGACATCTTGCCTAGCTCCTGGAGTTATGCCAAACAGTTGGCATGATTCCAATAGAAAATCAAGTCTGTAATCCATACAAATTAGACATGGCTACGCAATAAGAAAGGGTCACATCTCTACAGCACCTCTCACTACCTCATGATGCTCCAAAGCACTTTATACCTAATTAAATACTCTTGAAGTGTTGTAAAGTAGGGTGGCATGGTGGCACAGTGGTTAGCGGTGTTGCCTCACAGTGCCAGGGACCTGGGTTCGATTCCCGGCTTGGGTCACTGTCTGTGTGGCGTTTGCACATTCTCCCCGTGTCTGGGTGGGTTTTCTCTGGGTGCTCCTGTTTCCTCCCACAGTCCAAAGATGTGCTGGTTAGGTGTATTGGCCATGCTCCATTACCCCTTAGTGTTAGGGAGATTAGCAGGGTAAATATATGAGGTTACAGGAATAGGGCCTGGGTGCGATTGTTGTCGGTGCAAACTAGATGGGCTGAATGGTCTCTCTCTGCACTATAGGAATTGAAGAATGAGATGAAATGAAGTGATAGCGTAACATATTTATAGATAATACAGGAGTTGTCTGTAGCATTTGATTTGAGACTTTTTAAGCTAAAACACAGACAAAACAAGAAACATCCTTAGAACAAGGTCGGGTAGTAAATGTAGATGAAGATGAATGAAATCTTTGCAGTGTGTTCTCAAAACCTTGAAGAGGTAAAAACATGAAAATGATGATGTCCATGCCCATAAAGATGGGATTGAGGTTAGTTTGGGCTTCACATCTCAGAGTACCTTCCACCTTTCAAAGGAACCCTACGCGAGCTAAAAACAACACCTGGGTAAAGTAAAACATATAAGGTTCTATAGCAGCATCAGTAGACTCAGTGTAACTGGCAGCAGACCAAGAAAGCAGTGTATAATTGATAGGACTGTACTGGATCATTGTCTTCAAGCCAGGATTATTAAACAGACCACGGGCTAATTTATTTGGGGAACAGATAAGGTTCATCACTTCCGTCAAGATTGATGATGGTCAGAGAGCAACTCATGTACAAATGTACCAATATTTGAATGAACAGAACATTCTCTGATTTAACAATTTGCTCGGGGTGATTGAAATGAAGGCATCTACTTTAACCTCCAGTAGGTTTGGGCAGGTGAGGGAGTGGGTGGGGCGGGGGGGTGGGGGGGGGGGGAGGTGGGGGAGGTGGGGGGGGGGGGAGGTGGGGGAGGTGGGGGAGGGGGGGGAGGTGGGGGAGGGGGGGGAGGTGGGGGAGGGGGGGGAGGTGGGGGAGGGGGGGGAGGTGGGGGAGGGGGGGAGGTGGGGGAGGGGGGGAGGTGGGGGAGGGGGGGAGGGGGATGGAATGGAAATGACTGTAAAACACACTCAATTACTTAGATGTCAGTCCTGGAATGGTACGTGTCACTAGTCAGCTTCCTGCCTGAAGCGGATGGAATGTCTGCCGTTGGCCAGCAGGGAGTCTCCTAGTTATCCAGCAGCAATGGAAGTTCTGCCAGTGAGCAGGGAAGTGGCAGGGAAGAGGTTTCAGGAGGAGCTTGTGGGTGACAAGGGGAAACAGAGCCCTTGATATGGGTGGCTATAACTATTCCTTTGGGACTGGGAAGATTAGGAATTACCTTACTGTGATGATAGGTGCTTTTGCTGTCGATAGATTTTTATATTTAAGGGGATTGTTTTACAGGCAATCAGTATGTTTGGAGAGAATACTGCTCAGATGCTGGGAAAGCAGGATAATTACTCATGATAGCCATGTAGTGTTAATTAGGAGAGAGCTAATGGACATTTATTTACAAAAAGAAAATGTCCCTTGCAGTTTTTGATTTAAGGACTGGAAGGTGGGTTTAGGTGTGCCGTGTCATGTGACAATGTGATCAATGGAAAGAGCTAGGTATGTAGCAGAGGAAAACAGCTTTCAGTTCTGGGGTTTGTAAGCTGCTCACTCCACAAAATCTCCCTGAAAGCTTCAAGGATGTTTACACTCATTATACCAAGTATATTTATGGTTACTAACTGTATTTAAAGTGGGTTTTGAGTATGTAAGAAGAACGTTGCTCATTTGGAACTGAAACAGCGATAAATTAGAAATTAGAGCTGTTTCTTTTCATGTTTAACTATTGTTCAAATGGGTAACAGTTAAGAACAAAGAACAAGAACTAAGAGCAAAGAAAATTACAGCACGGGAACAGGCCCTTTGGCCCTCCAAGCCTGCACTGACCATGCTGCCCAACTTAACTAAAACCCCCTACCCTTCCAGGGACCATATCCCTCTTCTCCCATCCTATTCATGTAATTGTCAAGACGCCCCTTAAAAGTCACAAGCTGCTTCATTCAGTATACCTCATTAAGCTGTTTCATTTGTCAAAGTTTTGTAAAAATATGTTCTTAAAGGAAGTTTGTTTTACTATAAAATATCCCTGATGTGTCAGTGAAAGTACTCCTGGAGTTAAGCACCCTTTCCTCCCATTTATGTCAAAATAGAAAAATTGTTTGGGTCCAGTCTGGTGCCCGAATGTAATTTGGAATTTTGGTCCGGGGTCCTAACATTATGCACTCCACTCCACCCCCCAACCCAATAATCCCCCCACCTTGAGCTACTGACCTGCTCCTGCATCTCTGGGAAGCTGTGGTGAATTGAAACGTGAGTTTAAATCCACTTGCTGTCCCATTGATGTAACCAGGGCTCAGGTTAGTATACATGGAGGCATCTACCTGCTTCTGGTAGGGGCTTTTGCAATTGCACTTCAATGAGCTGTTCCAATGGTGGCCAATGGAATTCCAGTAGGATAAAGGTGGTAAGACTAAATGCTCTTACTTTAAAGGACACCCCGCCCCCAATCACCGCCCCCCCCCCTCCCCCCCACAACAATTCATTCTTTCCTGGGTGTGTTAGGTTTGAATCCCTCTTGGGTTTTACAAGAAACATTTTGGCTCAATTACGACAGAGCAATCAGGATTAACAGAAAGAGGAGGGGGAAAGTCATGCAGTAAGCTTCGAGATTGTCTTGGTGCCTTTCCAAAACAAGATATACCAAATGGTCACGTAACAGCGAATGGGGAAATGGCTGTCTGGATTGTAACCAGAGAAGGTTTAAAGATGGTAAGCTCCAAATGCTACACCATTGGGATGTGTGGATTATATTTAATGTCTTCTGCTCATTACTGAGTTCCTCTAATAGGGCAGCTTAAACTGTGTGACCATCACACATGTGAAAGAAAATGAAGAAAGCTCTGAATACAGAAGCTCAGGTTCGCTCCCTCATGGAGTCCATGACAGTTGAACCTCATGGTGGCTTCCACGCATATCTTTCCACCTGAGAATGAAGGAGAGCCAAAAGAGCTGTGGAGATTGAAGTGAATTTGAAGAGTGAGGGCTGTAGATAACTGAGGCTGGCTCCTGGAATCTCCTAGCCAGCCTCTCACGTTTTTCCTACTGTAAACGTGAAGTCATCCAGAACTCTGGTGCCCATGTCCTTTCAGACACAAAGTCTTGTTCATCCATCACACCTGTGCTCGCTGACGGTGAAGTAATGCCGCAATTTTAAAATTCTCATCCTTGTTTTCAAATCCCTCCATGGCCTCTTGTCTCCCTGTTTCTGTAATCAGTACTCTTCCACGTTGAACACCATTTGAAGGAACGACTGAGGGACGTTGTGGGAGAGTTTAGCATAGCCAATGCATCTAACCAGCACGTCTTTCAGACCGTGAGAGGAAACTGGAGCACCCGGAGGAAACCCACGCAGACACGGGGAGAACGTGCAGACTCTGCACAGATAGTGACCCAAACCAGGAATTGAACCTGGGTCCCTGACACTGTGAGACAGCAGTGCTAACCACTATGCCACCGTGCCGCTCATAATACTGCTACCTCACAGCGCAAGGCATCGGGTTCAATTCCAGTCTTGTGTGACTGCCTCCACATTCTCCCCATGTCTGCGTGGGTTTCCTCTGGGTGTTCTGATTTCCTCCCACAGTTGAAAGATATGCTGGTTAGGTGGATTGGCGGGGAAAACACGTGGGCTTACATAAAAGGGCCTAATTGGATGCTCTGTTGGAATGTCAGTGTAGATTCAATGGGTTGAATGGCCTCCTTCTGCACTGTAGGGATTCTATCATTCTGCTGCTGTTTTCGTATTGCCTATCCCTGTGTGTTCTTGATGAAGTTTCTCTCACGACCTCTCTCTAAACTTTGGCGGAATAATGATACTCAAACCCCACAGGAGACAGTCTTCATCTGCATCCAGATCACTTCTATGTCTGAAATATTCTTGTAATTCTCATTATCACATTATTTAGATCCACTTATTCATGATATAATTGAGCACTTTGCTGAACAGCACATGCTTACCCATTTCTTCACTCACTGTGCAAAGTAATTCACAGGTAACCCAGGGACTGAAAATAAATCTTTCTTCACAGGAATCTTGTAAGAATATAGGCACTTGCATGATCTGCTTGCTGAGATACAATATTTAATATAGCAATGACTGATTAAATAGTTTGGTCTTTGTGCTCTCTTAGCATTTCCTCAATGTTAGACATATTCTTACTAAATCCTACTGTAAATCACCCGGTACAGTTTAACCGTATCTTTTTCGGCACGGAGGCACAGTGGTTAGCACTGCTGCCTCACAGGGCCAGGGACCCGGGTTCAATCCTGGCCTTGGGTGACTGTCTGTGCAGAGTCCGCACTTTCTCCCCGTGTCTGTGTGGGTTTCCTCCGGCTGCTCCGGTTTCCTCCCACAGTCCAAAGATGTGCAGGTTAGGTGGAATGGCCATGCTAAATTGCCCCTTAGTGTCCAAAGATGTGTAGGTTGGGGGATTAGCGGAGTAAGTTGGGGGGGCAACAGGGATAGGGTGGGGGGGGTTGGGCCTGGGGATATACTCTGTTGGAAAGTCGGTGCGGACCCAGTGAGCCGAATGGCTTCTTTCTGCACTGTAGGGTTTATATGATTCCTCAGCCGATTCCTTCCGATTAGGTAGACTTTATTCCCTTCTCCGACCACCAAGAGGGGGCAATAGGATGGATCCTCATAATCCTCTCTGACACTAATTGCACCTCGCACTGGAACACTGTGCTTAGAATAACAATCAATAAGGGAACGTGATTTAGGAATACCTTATTCTGAGATGACAGGCACTGCTGCAACAATGAAAGTAAGTCGTGAATCTTAAACTTTCATTTCTACGGCAGACGCTGGAATTGAATCTTCAACCCTATTGCCCTCATCTTCCATGTGTTGTTTCCTTGTTCTCTGACTGAGTCCAACTCTTGATCTCCCTGTCTGTGACATCCATCTCTGTTTCCATATCTATTAGATGTGTATTTGAGAATCCCATCCTTACCGCCATCTTTCTGTTGTGTATGGCACTGAGTAATCTTGCACGTGCTCAGCTGCAGTCAACCTTTATTGAACTAACATCATTTGTACCTTCCCAACAGATCCGGTTCAGATCTTGCAATATACTATTCCTCAACCATCTTAACCATTCATTACCCCCTACCACCAGTACACAGTGGAAGCAGTAAGTATCGTAGGTAAGATGCACAGCAGTAACTTGACAAACGTCCTTTGACAGCACCTTCCAAACCCGCGACCTCTACCACCCAAAGTAAGGCTTTGTCTTTATTTGCCAAGGTCCTAAGCTCTACGATGCCCTTCCTAAATATTTCCACCTCTCTCTCCTCCTCTCAATATGCTCCTTATAATTTACCTTTTCAGTCATCTGCCCTAATATCTCCTTATGTGGCTCAGTGTGAACTACATAACGCTTCTGTGAAACACCTTGGAAACCTTTATTAACACAGCTACTATGCAATGGCTACATGAGCAATGTTTTCTATCAACATGATGCTGCCATCAGACCATAAAGATGTTCCACCCAGCACACAGTTGAGCAACATTGTGTATGAATTTCAATGCCGGTGTGATGGTACGGTATGTAGACCGTATGTTCCAGTGATTGGCTGCTTGAATCAAACAGCATGTTACTTCGATTGATCATAATAGGCAGAGTATCAACTGTACTCAACCAACCCATGCTCGCAAAATCCAAAACAAAATGTCTGCTGTTAGGTTGCTTCTGCAATTGGGCAGCACTTGCTAAACAGTCCTGAGTGCGCCAATAGCTACACTAACAACTGTTAAGACCCAGGCCAGAAACTCCAAGGTATATTGTGAAGTTAGCCTAGACCCTAAGTTTTACATTTGATTTTGGCATTGGTGAGAATAAGGTGTTTCATTCCAGGTATGATTCAAGTGACTCATTAAGAAGCTTTTATCAAACAAAGTTTATTTAAGAACACAGTTAGAATATAACAAAAAGAATTAGCATAACGTTTACTAATTGCAAGACTGAAACAGAACAAAGTATAATTTTAACAGCTAGCTATCTCTGTTGTTCCAATTTAAAAGCAATACCCCATAGACATACACCCTTCTTCAGAATTAGGTAGCACTAAAACAAGTATGGTCACATGATACTAAATTTCCAGCTTCTAGAACCTGTAGCCAGAAATCCAAACAGGCGTTTTCAGAGAAGGAAATATCCTCAAGATAGCAAATCAGAGAAGTAAACCTAGTCTCCAGCAACTTCCAGTTTCTCTCTCAACTACAAACCACATCTAAAAACAGCTAAGCTGGAATCCTTTGTGAAAGTCTGGCTGTCCCCAGTCATATGACCTGACCAGTCAATTATCCCAAACAAGCTCTACTCTGCAATTTCAGGGAAACACTAAAACAACAGAACATTGGATTAGTTCAGATTAAAATGAACATGATGCCAATTATAATGCTTCACTAACAACAGAGCACACCGGCTTCAGACAAAACAGCTACTATAAAATGCTGGGGCTGCTAGAAACATATGCAGAGGAACATGACTACAATACATTCCTTAAAGGCATGGTATCATCACACAACCAATTTAAGAGAATCAGTGTAGCTCATAAAGTGACTGATTTATGCTTGCTGCGCACACATTCATACGCAAAGACTTCTATAAAACAAAAGGAATATGTTGGGGAAGTCCAGAACTAAGGGTCACAGTCTAAGAATAAGGGTTAAACCATTCAGGACTAAGATGAGGAAGAACTTCTTCACTCAGAGAGTTGTGAATCTGTGGAATTCTCTACCACAGAAAGCTGTTAGGGCCAGTTTGTTTGATATGTTCAAGAGGGGGCTGGACGTGGCCCTTGCGGCTAAAATGATCAAGGGGTATGGAGAGAAAGTGGGGGTGGGATACTGAAAGTGCATGTTCAGCCATGATCATATTGAATGATGGTGCAGGCTCGAAGGGCAGAATAGCCTACTCCTACACCTATTTTCTCTGTTCCTATGCTTCTATGTTCAGGCTTTGTGCCTTTTGGAATTACCTGGCAGCCTGGGGAGCTTATCATCCTCATTGAATTCTCCAAGACAATGCCTCGGCCAATTAGTGCCAACTTGTCAAACAATTAGCTCCACTTTCTCCTGTGGTATAAATTGCTGTGATCATTTAAAATTTGGTATTCGATTGTTTGTCCTGATGAGTGCAAAATGAAAAACTTCAACAACCCGGCTCTTAGTTCAGCAATTTTGAATCTGTTTAGTTGGCAAAAGAAGAGGACACAATCTAAGTTTTGGAAATGCTGGAAGATATAAATAGTTTAGAAGTCAAATAATTGAAAGGTTGGAAGAGGTGGTGTTATTTCACAATAGTTGGGAAGAAATTAAGCAGAACTTCCCTTTAGGAGATTAATTTAGTTTTTGTTAATTGCACAGTAAGTTTAGAAAGAGTTGACTTGTGAGGACACGGGAGATTTTTTTTCTTACTTTCAGTTACGCTCCAAATCCGAAACTTTGGGGTGATAATGACTTTCAAGTCATTCCCATTTTAATCATAAGACTATAAGATAGAGGAGCAGAATTAGGCCATTCGGCCCATCGAGTCTCCTCCGCCATTCAATCGTGGCTCATATGTTTCTGAACCCACTCCCACTTTTTCCCCATAACCTTTGATCCCTTTACCAATCAAGAACCTATCTATCTCTGTCTTAAATACACTCAATGACCAGGCCTCCACAGCCTTCTGTGGCAATGAATTCCACAGATTCATCACTCTCTGGCTGAAGAAATTCCTCTTTATCTCGGTTCTAAAGGGTCATCCCTTTACTCTGAGGCAGCGGCCTTGGACCCTCGTCTCTCTTAATAATGGAAATATCTTCCCCACGTCCACTCCACCCAAGCCCTTCAGTATTCTGTAAATTTCAATGATGTCCCCCCTCATCCTTCTAAACTCTATCGAGTACAGACCCAGAGTCCTCAAACGCTTCTCATATGCCAAGCTTTTCATTGCTGGATCATTCTCGTGAACCTCCTCTGGACCCTCTCTAAGGGCCAGTACATCCTTCCTTAGATACGGGGGCCCAAAATTGCTCACAATACTCCAAATGTGGTCTGACCAGAACTTTATAAAGCCTCAGCAGTACATCCCTGGTTTTGTATTCTAGCCTTCTTGAAGTGAATGCTAACATTGCATTTGCTTTCCTAATTACCAACTCAACCTGCAAGTTAACCTTAAGAGAATCCTGAATAAGGACTCCCAAATCCCTTAATCCACTAAGAATAGGATAGATTTTCCTAAAAGCATGGGAATTGTGAATATGATGATCAGTTATCCCCTTTAAAAGCATGAGGGAATAAGAGGTTCTTAATCAGCTGACCTGTCCAGGTCTGGGGTTAAATCCGATACAAGAAATAATCACACTGGTGCGTCTCATGATAAAAATCTGAGTCTCACTCGACAACTGCAAGGTACAAGACACATAACAGCATGCTTGTTTTAAAGGTAGTACTGCCTCCTTGATGCTAAAAACTAAGGATAAAGGAGTGGAAAAAAATAATACTGTTAAAGAATGAAAGAGGGTTGAGATTGTCACTGGGAGACAGATATTTACGAGAAAACGATCTAAGCCCCTAAACCAAGCCGTTAGATTCTCCATCCCTTAATGGTTTCCCAGAAAATACTTATGTCTTTTCTTGGTTGGGTTCTTTTGAATTTCTCCATGAATAATCGTCCCTAGATATTAAACAGAAAGATTATGGAAGTCTCAGAAAGATTATGCCTGCTCCACAAAAATTCTACTTGCAGACACCCATATAATGAATCATTGTTTTAGAGCTTGAGCATGTTAATTTAAAAACACTTTACCATCACACCGTATAAGAAAGCTGTCTTTTATCTCATGGTGGAGTGTGAGGAGGTGTTATTAATGTTAATGGTGTGGCTGTTTAATAAATGAATAACTACCATAATTAATGATGCTATAACTATTTTACTATGGAACAGATTTGGAAAATATGTTAAATATATCAACAGCAGTATTTCTTAGGACACCAGAATGACCAGTGTCTAATATTCTAATAAGACAAGCTTTGATGTTGTTTTCCCATATACTGTAAATAATAAATTATTGCAGCAGAGAACAAGCAGAGAACTAGAACAGAGAACTATTTATATTTTATTAATGGCCAGCCCAGAATGAAAAAACAGTTCAAACCAGTATTATTATCTCCCCATTTTACTGGTGTTGCATTTTATAGTATACAAGACCAGTATCCTTTTTTCCCCATTTTGCTGTTTTTTTCCTTCTGGGAGACTGGACTTTTCTTAATTTTTAAAAATTCATTCGTGGGACATGGGCGTCGCTGGCTGGCCCTATTGCCAATCGAGGCCCTATTCCCTTGGAGGGAAATTGAGAGTCAACCACATTGCTGTGGCTCTGGAGTCACATGTAGGCCAGACCAGGTAAGGACGGCAGATTTCCTTCCCTAAAGGACATTAGTGAACCAGATGGGTTTTTCCGACAATCGACAATGGTTTTATGATCATCAGTATCATAGAATCATAGGCTCCTACAGTGCAGAAGGAGGCAATTTGGCCCATTGAGTCTGCACTGACCACAATGCCACCTAGGCCCTATCCCCATAACCTGATGCAATTATTCTATCTAGCCCCCCTGACACTAAGGGGCAATTTAGCATGGCCAATCCATCTAACCCACACATCTTTGGACGATGGGAGGAAACCGGAGCACCTGAATGAAACCCACACAGACACAGGGAAAACGTACAAACTCCACACAGACAGTGACCCAAGGCCGGAATCGAACCTGTGTCTCTGGCGCTGTGAGGTAGCAGTACTAACCACTGTGCCACCGTGCCGGTGCCTATTCTTAATTCTAGATACTTTTCATTGAATTCAAATTCCACCATCTGCCATGGTGGAATTCGAACCCGGGTCCCCAGAACATTAGCTGTGTTTCTGGATTAATAGTCTAGCGATAATACCACTAAGCCATTGGCTCCCTTGTGAGAGAACCAAAAAAATGTACATCTTTACTTGACCGCTTCCTCACCAAGCTACTCTTCCTGGTAGATCTGTCCTTAACAATATTGGTGACCATTCCACAATCCTAGTAGACACAAAGTCCTGGCTTCACAGTAAAACCCCCCACCCCTCAAACAGTGCAGCATTTTCTCATTGGAGTGTCAGCCCAGATTGTTTTGAGCTCAAATACTGGAGTGGGACTTGACTATACTGGGACTATTGGGCTATATTCATTGGAATTCAGAAGAATGAGGGGGGAACTTATTGAAACATATAAGATTATGGAGGGAATAGATAAGATAGAAGCAGGGAAGTTGTTTCCACTGGTGGGTGAAACTAGAACTAGGGGGCATAGCTTCAAAATAACGGGGAGCAGATTTAGGACTGAGTTGAGGAGGAACTTCTTCACACGAAGGGTTGTGAATCTGTGGAATTCCCTGCCCAGTGAAGCATTTGAGGCTACCTCATTAAATGTTTTTAAGGCAAGGATAGATAAATTTTTGAACAGTAAAAGAATTAAGGGTTATGGTGAGCAGGTGGGTAAATGGAGTTGAATCCACAAAAAGATCAGCCATGATCTTATTGAATGGCGGAGCAGGCTTGAGGGGCCAGTTGGCCTACTCCTGCTCCTAGTTCTTTTGTTCTTATGAACCCACAACACCCTGAGTCAGAGGTGAGAGTGTTACCAGCTGAGCCACAGTTGATGTGTACCAGTACCAAACCCAGTGAAGAATGAGAGACAAATATTTGGATTTTAAAAGGCACATGTCAAAGAAGTGAAGGCTGGACTACATTCTCAGGCTTTGACGGTGATGATTGCCAGAGCACCAGCCACATTGTAATTACTGGAGTTTTGTGAAGGTTTTACAGATTCCTGTGGACCCATTAGCAGAATGGGAATTATTCTACAACGTAGGCTGGAGATGCACCTCACTGTGAAGAAGAACATCCTGGTGACAGATATAAATCTGTCTTTTACATGTTGTAAACTGTCCCAATTGCACAGATTACTTTCAAGTAATTTTCCATATTTATTTTTTCTATGCCATTCACTAAGTTGTATCATGAGGTTGTAGAAGTTTGCAGCAGAGCACGGGGCGGCACGGTGGCAGAGTGGTTAGCACTGCTGCCTCACCGCGCCAGAGACACGAGTTCAATTCCCTGCTTGGGTCACTGTCTATGTGGAGTTTGCATGTTCTCCCCGTGTCTGCGGGGGTTTCCTCCGGGTGCTCCGGTTTCCTCCCATAATCCGAAAGACATGCTGGTGAGGTGCATTGGCCGTGCTAAATTCTTCCTCAGTGTACCCGAACAATGCCGGAGTGTGGCGACTAGGGGATTTTCATAATAATTTCATTGCAGTGTTAATGTAAGCCTACTTGTGACACTAATAAATAAACTTCAAAACTTAAGCTGGGGACCATTTGACCCATTGTGCCTGTGTCCGCACTTTTCCAGTCAAACTACGACTAATCTCCCAGTCCCGGTTGCTTCCCTGGTGTATCTTTGTCTGCTTTCCAAATCCGACCTTCCTCAGGTGAAGTGCACTCCTGCCTCCATAATCACTGCGGCAAAACATTCCACATTCCAATAAACCTCCTTCGGAAAGATATTTCTCCTAATCTCTCACAGTTTCCAATTGGTCGATTTCCGAGTTACCCAAATATGCCTGACCTACAACGTGACAGAGTGGACTATCCGTCCATTGTCGAATCCACCCACCTTACATCCCATTCAAACCATTGGGCTGTAAGGCGGGTGGTGTCTCTAATGGCTGTGCAAGCCATCAGTTTCTTCTTATATGTTCATGAAATGTGGGCATTGCTCGCTGGGCCAGCATTTATTGACCATTCCTGAGCGCAATTTAAGAGCAACCACAATGCCGTGGATCAAGCATTACATGTAGGCCAGATCACATAAGGACAGCAGATTTCCTTCCCTAAAGGATATTATTGAACCAGATGGGTTTTTATGACAATTGACAATGGTTTCATGGTCACCTTTTAATTCCAGATTTTTATTGAGTTCAAATTTCAACATTTGCCATGGTGGGAATTGAACCCCAGTGCCCTGACCTTACCTGGGTCTTTGGATTACTAGTCCACAACAATACCAATATGCCACTACTTCCCTGCAGCTCATGTAGTATAGATCAGCATTTACTGCCGAGTTGTCTTCCATATCAAAACCCTTCATATTTTTAATCTCCTCATGGCTTTCTCTATTCAAGAAGAAATAATCCCAGAACCTCCTCATGATGCTAGGGAGACACAGTGGGGTAGCATGGTGACACAGTGGTTCGCACTACTGCCTCATAGTGCCAGGGACCTGGGTTCGATTCCCGGCTTGGGTCACTGTCTGTGTGGAGTTTACACATTCTCCCTGTGTCTGCGTGGGTTTCCTCTGGGTGCTCCGGTTTCCTCCCACATTCCAAAGATGTGCGGTTAGATTGATTAGCCATGCTAAATTGCCACTTAGTGCGAGCGAACTGTGTCGGCGTTTCTTAAGAATCAACCGTAATAAGAAATAAACAGTGTGGATTTAGAAGGGAATGATCCAATGGGACAAACACCATTGATCTCTTTAAGGTTGAGTCGACAAATTTGATTATAAATCTCACTCGGAGAAAAACTCATTTTGACTTTCTGAAACATTTAGATTACGCTCCAGAGGAAAGACTTTGAATGAAATTCTAAGATTACGTAAAAGGTTGGTTTGAAAATCAGCAATAAGATATTTGTAATGTTGGAGTCTGGCGAACCTCTTGAACAGAGATCCTTCAGGGTCAGGAATTAAATGCAGGAAGATTCTGTTCTTCAGTGATGAGTGTGGAAGTGAGGGTGATTTTCGCTGGAGTGGGTAGATAGCTGACCACATGGCTAACGGGCAGCACGGCAGCAAGCATTGCTGCCTCACAGTGCCAGAGACCCAGGTTTAATTCCGGCCTCGGGTGACTGTCTGCGTGGAGTTTGCACATTCTCCCCGTATTTGCGTGGTTTCGTCTGGGTGTTCTGGTTTCTTCCCACATTCCAAACATGTGCGGGTTAGGTGGATTGGCCATGCTAAATTGACCCTAGTGTTAGGGGGATTAGTAGGGTAAATGTGTGGGGTTGCGGGAATAGGGTTGGGTGGGATTGTGTTCGGTACAGAAGCGATGGGCCAAATGGCCTCCTTCGGTACTGTAGAGATTCTATGTCATTTTGTGCTATTCAGCTCATTACGTATTCACCTGTGAGCAACTTGTCAATGCCTGCACAGGGGAAGACAGGAAGTTGCCATCCGCACCGTGACCTCATGAGTTTAAAGGTCTGGCCATCATATTTAAAGGGCCCATGGACTGCCAACCTAATCCCTTTCAGCTTTGCCCAGCCAGCCCCCCTGAACCGGCACCACGGCTGACATTGCGGCGGTCGTAGCGGCAGATCAAGCCCCCGGAGTGACTGAACTTGTAACTTGGTCATCCTCCACACAACTTGCATTATCACCACCCGGTCTCAAACATGGGCTGGTGTTAACAGACCCTCTCCAAAGAGGACAATGCAGCAGCAGCTCACCACTAATCACGGCAGAAAGCTACCTCACCAGGTCCACATCTCCAATGTACAGTTGTAAAAGTGAATGTTCTAATTTCTCGCTGGCAGGGAAGTTAATTTGGAGGGGCAACGTAATTCAGTCAAAAGTTAATTTATTAGTCACAAGTAGGCTTACATTAACACTGCAATGAAGTTATTGTGAAAATCCCCGAGTCACCACACTCCGGCGCCTGTTCGGGTACACTGAGGGAGAATTTAGCATGGCTGATGCATCTAACCAGCACGTCTTTCAGACTGTGGGAGGAAACCCACGCAGACACGCGGAGAATATGCAGACTCTGCATAGACAGTAACCCAAGCTGGGAATCAAACCTGTTGCTGTGAGACAGCAGTGCTAACCACTGTGCCACCGTAGCCCACTAATGAGCTTCCATGACATGTTATTGCATGCAGAAGGGCTTTCCGACATAATTTTTCAGGAAGCCTAGCCACCTTTAACCCACTTAACTGCTAAAGTTCACCCCACTGAAGGCAAACTCATTTTTGGCTTCAAGTCAAATTAAGCTCCCCACCTGCCAAACTTCCCACTGCCGGCTGGTATGGGAGAGTCTGCTCACAATCTAATTTATACTATTTCTTTGGGTTTCCCCAGGAGTTACAGCAGGAGAGCTCCTACAGAAAGTGTATCCCAGAGGAATGTAATAAAGAATTTGCGGAGAGAATTTGGTTGCTTATACAATAGTTAGGCAAGTGGCAAACTATTTGTAACATATTATCATGTACATTGAATAGAAAAATGTGCATCCCACATCAACAATGAATACAACTGATCTGACAGGTGGAAATTAAATGTTCAGCAAACTGCCATTTTTGTGTCTACATTGTTAGAATGTAACCAATGATAACATTGGACCTGTTGTAGTGTGACCAATGGTAACAAGCTGTAAGGGTCAGCTGACCCAGTAAACTGTGTAACCAATGACAAAATGGTGTGATGGTCAGCTGACTCATTATAAATGCGAACCTGTTGAGAATTGTTGGAGTTTGGAATGGTTCAGGTGAGGCTGTAAGTGTTGGAGTAATGATGCTTATTTATTAAACCTTTTTCTTTGGATTTATAAGTTGAAGTAAGTTTTGTGGTGTTTTATTGCCTACACCCTGAGACGTTGCTTCTGGAGGATCAACATACATGTTGTGGCAAAGTCATTTAATAAGCTCATAGAACACAGGTTTGCTTGCTTTGCAGTAAAGCAAAAGTAATCATATATTCAAGAGCAAATATGACTCTAAATGAATGGGTGGGAGGCGATGGCTGAGTAGTGTTATCACTCTACTATTAATCTAGATACTCACCCAATGTTCTGACCTGGGTTTGAATCCTGTCATGGTAGATAGTGGAATTTGAATTCAATAAAAACATCTGGAATTAGGAATCTACTGATGACCATGAAACCATTGTCAAGTGTTATTTTTTTTTAAAAACCTATCTGGCTCACTAATGTCCTTCAGGGAAGGAAATCTGCTGGTCCTTACCTGGGTCTGGCCTACATATGACTCCAGAACCACAGCAATGTAGTTGACTCTTAACTGTCCTCTGAAGTGGCCGAGCAAGCCACTCAGTTCAAGGGCAACTAGAGGTGGGCAATATATTCCGGAAAGCCAGCGATGCTGATGTTCCATGAATGAGACCTCTATGATGTAGCCATCCCACACCGCACTAATTATAACCTCGAAGAGCTGAGTGGATTTTTATTGTCATTTACTTCCAAGCATTTAGGAATAAATATGGACCAAAATAAAAGATTTCTTAGCTCATTTAAAAAAAATTTATTCATGGGATGTGGGTGTCACTGGCTTGGCAATCTCTAATTGCCCTCGAGAAGGAGAGAGTTCCAGGAGTTTGACCTAGTGACAGTGAAGGAACATTGCCACTATATCACCATCTCCAAATTTGACTTGGGACAACAATGTACAGAAAGCATTATTGGATCAATTATCTGTTACACATCCCTTCATGGCTTTTTTTCACATTAACTTCTGTGCAAAGACAGTTGGGAGAACTGATTAATGGGCAACTGATTTGATGTTACTCACTTTACTCCAGTGTCTAAAGTCAGAATTCTCCCAATTAAATCTAAACTGCATCTTCAGTATCGCTCAGCAGAACACCACCACCTGGAGTTTCCCCTCCAAGCCACTCACCAACCTGACTTGAAAGTATATCACCTTTCCTTCACTGTCACTGGGTCAAAATCCTGGAACTCCCTCTCTAACAGCACTGTGAGTGCACCTACACCATCGGGACCGCAGCGGCTCAAGAAGGCAGCTCAGCTGGGTTCAATTCCCAGCTTGGGTGACTGCTGTGCGGAGTCTTCTGCACGTTCTCCACGTGTCTGAGTAGGTTTCCTCCAGGTGCTCCGGTTTCCTCCCACAGTCGGAAGGACATGCTGGTTATGTGCATTGGCCATGCTAAATTCTCCCTTAATGTGCCAAAGTGTAGTGACTAAGGGATTTTCATTGCAGTGTTAATGCAAGCCTACTTGTGACACTAATAAATAAGGTTTTTTAAAAACCTTAATGCTCTTTAAGGAAGGAAATCTGCCAACCTTACCTGGTCCAGCCTACATGTGACTCCAGACCCACAACAATGTGGTTGACTATTAACTGCCCTTTGAACTGCCCAAGCAGGGCAATATCGGAATGGGCAACAATGGGCAATAAAAGAATAAAACAAATCCCATTACTTTTTAAAGTGTATTTCATATCTATATGGTTTCTTTTACTCTCAGTCTATTATATATTTTCTGAAAATGAATTGAATTTTTGAATTTCAGGTTGGGGAAGCCAAAGTTCGAAGGTTCAGATTCACCATAACACATGGCTGCACTTCCCTGGTCACAGCTTTCGTTGGATTCTGACATTTATACTTCTCTTTGTCCTCGTCTGTGAAATTGCAGAAGGAATGGTTTCAGATCGGTATGGTTTGGATTTATTAACGTTTAAATTCTTGAAATATTTGCAATTGGAAAATTGAAAATGTGATCCAAGCATAGAACATTATTTTGACTGCACTGATCTCTCGGAGTCGGTGAAAGGAAATTTTAAATGGCCAAATTTCTGCTTTGCTAATTTTAGCGTAAGAGTTGACACGAGAATATAAGTGATAGCACTTTGGTAGAATGTGTGAATGGACAAATCACCTGTATTGAGCGGATCTGCCTTGAGTGAGGTTAATGAGCTAGAAAATTTCTAAGAGGTCGTCACATTGTATGGGAGATGTTATAGGTTAGCAAGCACGATTGATGTACTCATTTGCATGTACCTCATAGTGGAACTGAAAACACAGGGTATATGGAGGAGCACAGAGGAAGGAGGTGGTGACGTAGTGGTATTGTCACTGGACTCACAAAATTATCACTCCGGCGCCTGTTCGGGTACACTGAGGCAGAACTTAGCATGGCCAATGCACCTAACCAGCACGTCATTTTGGACTGTGGGAGGAAACCGGAGCACCCGGAAGAAAGCCACGCAGACACGGGGAGAACATGCAGACTCCACACAGAGAGTGACCCAAGCCAGGAATTGAATCCAGGTCCGTGGTGCTGTGAGGCAGCAGTGCTAACTACTCTGCCACCATGTCTGTCCACTCACAGTGCTTTCACTATCTTTTCTTTTGTGGATTCATAGAAAACCTGCTTACTATGTTTCAGTTCCTTTCTCACTCAACACTTGGAACATTTGCACCATTTCAGTACACTTATCAAAGTGAGGGATGCAAAAAAGAAAGGACTTGCATTCACAGAGTCCGTTTGTGAGCTTTGGATGTTCCAAAGCGTATTGGCTAATTTTTGTACAACAGGGTCCCATAAATAGCCATGAGATGAAAGACCAGATAATGAGCCAGGCTGTCTGGTCTCTCAATTGCCAGAGACTTGATGTACGACCCAAACATCCGGAAGTCCCAATGTGCTGACTTCCGATGGAATTATCTGGTATGTTTGAACATCCAATGGACAATTTCCTTGCTCCCCACCCTGGATCCTCTGCAAACGTCTTTGACTCTGAATTAGAATTGGAGACTTTTGACAGTTCCACAGGAATAACCTGAATAATTACCCTGGAAATGTGAAACAGAGAAATCCTTGTCAATATCTTTTAGTGACGGCGGTTGAGGGTTATTTTTTAAAAATTCATTCATGGGATGTGGGCGTTGTTGTCTGGGTTAACATTGATTGCCCATCCCTAGTCGCCCATGAACTGGGTGGCTTACTAGGGTAGTTAAGAGTCAACCACATTGCTGTGGTTTTGGAGTCACATGTAGACCAGACAAGGTAAGGATGACAGGTTTCTTTTCCGAAAGGACATTCGTGAACCTTAAAGACCAGACCATTCTCCAAAGTGGAATAGATCTTTTACACCCTCCTAAAACAGCAGATTAGGCCTCATGCCTCATCTAAAAGATGGCACCTTCGACAGAGCTGCACTTCCTCCGTACTGCGCTGGGGTCTGCCCAAGCCTCTGAAATTTGGCACGAACCAGTGCTTAGGAATGGGGCACCTCTGTGGTTCCCTTTTTCAGTACTCTATTGCCCTTGAACTGACTGGTTTGCTGCGCCATTTCAGAAGGCAGTTAAGAGTCAACCACATTGTTGTGGCTCTGGAGTCACATGTAGGCCAGACCAGGTAAGGACAGCAGATTTCCTTCCCTAAACGACATTAGTGAACCAGATGGGTTTTTCCAACAATGGTTTCATGGTCATCAGTAGATTCTTAATTCCAGATATTCTTTATTGAATTCAAATTCCACTAGCTGCCGTGGCGGGATTCATAGAATCATAGAAATCATAGAAACCCTCCAGTGCAGAAAGAGGCCATTTGGCCCATCGAGTCTGCACCGACCACAATCCCACCCAGGTCCTACTCCCATATCCCTATGTATTTACCCGCTAACCCCTCTAACCTACGCATGTCAGGACACTAAGGGGCAATTTCAGCATGTCCAATCAACCAAACCTGCACATCTTTGGATTGTGGGAGGAAACCAGAGCACCCGGAGGAAACCCATGGGTTGATTCGAACCAGGGTCCCCAGAGCATTAGCTGAGTTTCTGGATTAATAGTCTAGTGATAATACCACTAGGCCATTGCGTCCCTCAGTTATTCTGAGTTGATTTTCAAAAGATATTTTGCCCTTAATGCTAATTGTGAGTGAGAAAGAGGCTGGTGCAGAGGACACAAATTAGTGGAATGTCTAATCTTTTACCTTTGTTATTTACTTTTCTGGCATGTGGCATTGATACATAGAATCCTACAGTGCAGAAGGAGGCCACTCAGCCCATCGAGTCTGCACCAACCACAATCCCACCCAGGTCCTATCCCCATAACCCCATGCATTTACCCTAGCGAGTCCCCCGGACACTAAGGGGCAATTTAGCATGGCCAGTCCAATTAACCTGCACATCTTTGGACTGTGGGAGGAAACTGGAGGGAAGAAACCCACACAGATACGGGGAGAATGTGCAAATTCCAGACAGACAGCAACCCAAGGCTGGTTTTGAACCCGGATCCCTGGCGCTGTGAGGCAGCAGTGCCAACCACTGTGACGCCTTGAATACCAATTGAGCTCTTAGTTCCAAAAATGTTATTCTGCCCCTTTCCAATCTGCTGTCAGCCCAGTGTACCCTGAATAATGAGCAGAAACTCCTCGGTTATAAACTACCCTCGGCACTGTTCTTTACTGGAACATGTAAAATTGCTAAACATGCCTCATAATTAAAATAACTTACGATGGAAACCCAATACCTCCGTCTTTCTCATCACAATTAGTCAGCCCATCAAGGTGATGCTATCGGACCTAGTACAAGAAGTTCAGTTCTGCAATGTTTACTCTCTCGACCTAATGATCTCATCATATTAATGATTCAATGGTACTTAATCACAAAGGAGTTAAAGGGTTTGCAGCAATTAGACTCTTTAAAATGTTAAGAATACCAGCTTGTTGCAAAAATGGGCTTACAGCATTCTCCTTCCATCAACCAAACGCTTGCCCAATTCATTATGAAATGATTATGGGGATAGTGCCTGGAACTCGCTGCCAGGGGAGGTAGTGGAAGCAGATGTGATGGTGAGTTTTAAGGGGCGTCTGGACAAATACATGAATAGGATGGGAATAGAGGGATATGGTCCCCGGAAGGGTAGGGGGTTTTAGTTCAGTCGGGCAGCATGGTCAGTGCAGGCTTGGAGGGCCGAAGGGCCTGTTCCTGTGCTGTAATTTTCTTTGTCCTTTGTTCTTTGATTCAGTTAAATACTGAAAGAGAGTAACTAAATATCTTGCAGCACTTTTATTTAAAACCGAGTGAACTACAGTCTCATTGCTAAAAAGAGAGACACGTTGCTAAAGTTTTTCATCATGTACTCATCAGGAGAAATCCAAAAATGCCAAATTTTAAACTATCACAACAATTTATACCACAGGGGAAGAATCAGATGATGGCCATTGGGTGGCAATGGATACCCACATGACAGCTGACTCATGACTATCTTGTATCAACTGACCATGTGGCCTGCGTGCCTGCAATGAGAGGCATCCTGCAGCCAGGCACATCATAGAGCAAACAATTGCCGCCCTTTCATAGAATCCTACTGTGCAGAAGGAGGCCATTTGACCCATCAAATCTGCACCGACCACAATCCCACCCAGGCCTTATCCCTATAACCCCATGCATTTACCCTAGCTAGTCCCCCTGACACTAAGAAATTTAGCATGGCCAGTCCACCTAACCTGCACATCTTTGGATTGAAATAATAAGTCCACTGACTTGATTGCTTGGGGTTGGGGAGGGGCTGGGATGGTGGGGAGGGGGTGGGGGGTGGTTTGTGCCAGAATGTGTCCGCGAGGTTGTGGTGGGCTGCTGTGCCTTCCAAAACAGTTCTTTGATAAGGGGGCATCCTTGCCGCCAGGCATTTTGCGACAGCTCCACAGGAGGACTAGGAGCTGTCTTCTGGACTGAACTGGACTAGAGCAGATACTCAGGCTTTGGTTTCCTTGTGATATTATCCACACATCACCATCGCTCGCTCCATAAATATCCCATCTTTCCATCCCTCTGCTATGCAGCATTCTCTTGTCTAAAATAACCATTTCATAGCGACTTTATCCAACAACATTTCCAAGGATACTGAACCTTTCACCCTTGTGCTTTCCTTTGGGCCTGAGGTACAGGTGCCATTCCTGGCCTAATGCACCAACGAGTTGTTATCCCAGTGGCTGCACCATCACTGGTGCAGGGCTGCTGACTTTCAGTGGGGGAGACAGCAGTTGGTCTTGGACGATGCTCTCAGGCAGTTCTGGACCTTGAGGGCCATTCTTCAAGCTACATCATGTCAGCCTGCGTGCCGGAAGTCTGGGCTGGCTGACATTCCAATACCCATGCTGATGTCCGATGTGGGAAGCTAAATGTTGTCATCCTGAGAGAGGACAGCATGTTTGTGCTCCATGGACCCACTGCCACTGCTTAGGTTGGTAACCCTTGGAATCTGCTGGTGCCAGATTTGCTAGTCTGCCAGCTCCTTTTCTGTAGTCTGAGCCTCAGCAATGATGGCAGCAATCTGAGCCTGACTGGTAACAAGCACAAACCTCAGGACCTCAGTCTGAGATTCCACTACACTGGCGAGAGGTGGCTGTGAGGCTGGCAGCATTGACATGTATGACGTTCAGGTGGACAGTCTCAAAGATAGGCAAGATGGCTGATGGGTGAGTGATCGGGCTTTGTTGAATGAGAGAGATTAGTGGTGCGTTGTGTGGGTGATGCCCTGTGAGGATGCATTCACTCACTGATCTTGACCACCTGTGGGAGGTCACTGAGCTTTCTGTGGTTCTGCAACCAGGCCAGACTTCAGCCAGTGACCTCAGTGACTACATGCTGCCATTCCCTTCAGAGGGTGTGCCTCAGAGGCCTCCTCATCTCCCATGGAATTTTCCTTTATTCATTTGTGGGACATGGGTGTTCCTTGCTGGCCATCATTTATTGCCCCTCCCTAGCTGCTTTCTTGATAGAACTGAGTGGCTTACTAGGCCAATTCAGAGGGCAGTTGAGAGTCAACCACATTGCTATGGTTCTGGAGTCATATGTAGGCCAGACCGGATAAGGACAGCAGATTTCCTTCCCTAAAGAACGTTAGTGAACAAGATGGATCTTTCCGACAATTGACAATGGTCTCCTAGTGGTCAGTAGATTCTTAATTTTAGATTTTTAAAATTGAATTCAAATTCCACCACCTGCCGTGGAGGGATTCGAACCCGGACTGCACATCCACAAAGACTGGCGAAAGCAGATTCAGCTGTTACTTTTTAAAACCAAGATCACTTGTGAAGAAAATGGGTGAGGTTCTCTGATCTCGTCCGTACCCGTCCCGCTGCCAGCGAGAATGGAGAATTAGGCGCTCAGCCAAAACTCCATTCACTGCAGCGGCACCGGAGAATCCCAGCCGTGGACGAGGTCAGAGGTTTTCGGTGAATACATCTGAAGGGTCTTGGGGGGGAAAGAGCAGGAGAACGAGATAAATTAGGAGATAGTTCTTTCAAGGAGCTGGCACAGACTTGGTGGGCCAAATGGCCTTCTGTACTGTATGATTCTTTGATCTGCATGTTGTTTAATTGTTTAATATGGTCTCTGATCCTTACCGCTCAGAATCACAGTCCTGTGTTTCAGTCAAGCACTCACGTTGTTTTCTATTCTTTTGCTGTAACAGAAAAATGGACACTCGCCACCTTCATCTGTTTATGCCGGCAATCATGGGATTCATAGCTGCAATTACATCAATCGTCTATTATCATAATATCGAAACTTCCAACTTTCCAAAGTTACTCTTAGGTGAGAGTACATTTCCGATTTCAGGTGGACTAAGCCTTCGCTGATTTTCAATTCTCTTGATCTGTTATCACCCGGCAAAGTGTTTTATTACTGGGAAAAGCAAAACTAATTTAACTATCAGTCCTAAAATTCCACCAATGTGGAATTTCTCAGGACCTGGATATGCTGAGACCGTTAGTTGGAAGTTTCCTGGCTGCCTCTTTGGCTACACCCTTACAAGGTGAGCCATTTCTAAGGGGGGATAGCAGTCAAAGATGGGGCATCCCGAATGCAGGAGGTTTCTATTTACCTGGCGCATTCAGTACCTGGTCTAACACCGGAAAACTGATTTGCCACTTGGCACTAGATGTTTCAGCTTTCAAATGGGCAGAAGTTGATGTCACAGGGCTGCGTAAGGTCTTGAGGATGAAAGCAACTTGGACCTGTAAGGTTGGGGACAATTAAATCTATTGGCCCCTTACTACAAGAACTCAAGGAGTGGACAAAATGTAATCTTTGGCCAGGGCGGGGTGAGACCTGGGCACTCACTTTATCCTAGTCTGGCACCAACATTTCTCGCAATGTGAGACTGATGCTTCCCTTGTGGCAGGGACACCTGCCTTGGAACAAATTAAATACCCTTTCTCTGCCCCCTTGCCCCACACATATGGGTATGTGAGATCCCTTGGTGAAGGCCATCCTCATGGTTCTAGAATAGAATAGAATCCCTACCGCGCAGAAAGAAGCCATTCGGCCCACCGAACCTGCACCAGCAACTATTGTTGTCTCGTCCTTATTAATGCTTCATAATGTTTGCTTTTTTGATCAAACTCTCCATTTGAAAACTCTCCTCTGAAGCACCGTGACTAATTTTACAACATTCACGTCGCTGTATCCTGTTGTTAATCAAATATGTTTGTTGTTTCAGCCCTTTTTATCTACTGGGTCCTGGCTTTTATTGGTAAAACTATTAAACTGGTGAAGTACTGTGATCACGGAGTGAGCATGTCCGAGCTTCGATTCTGTATAACCCTTATGCTGGTCTTTCTCTATGGATCGTTAATGGCGATTGAAATAAATGTGATCATATTCAGGGTAAGTAGTTCTGTTATAAAGTAACCAATGATAACGTGCTCTGAGGGTCAGCTGACCCAGTAGACAATGTGACCAATGGCAACATGATGTGGTGGTCAGCTGTCCCAAGATAGATAGAAAGCAGATGGGGATTGTGGGGAACTTGTGCGTTGGTGTGATGAAGTTTCTTCATTAAACCTTTCTTTGATTTACGTTGTGAAGTTAATTATTTAATTGCTTGCAACTGAAGTATCCTTAATGCCGGATGAACAAGTTCCACTCCTCTTATGTAGATGAGTGGAATTTTCAATGACAGTTGTACAAGAATTGAGGAAGGACTTGTCCCAGCAAATCCAGAGCATATTGCTGCTCCATATGTAACCTGTGTCAGTTTGAAATTGGCAGCATTCACACAGGGTGAATTGAAACTAAAAGAGCAGTGACACGCCCAAGGTAAAAGGGGGGCCTCTATAGGTGTGGATGGGCTACTAATCCAGTGGGCAGCTCTGTCCACGATAAAGTGAAACTCGAATATTTTTGTCCTCTGTATCACTCCAAGCAGAAAGAGAGTACATAGAACATTACAGCGCAGTACAGGCCCTTCGGCCCTCGATGTTGCGCCGACCAGTGAAACCAATCTAAAGCCCATCTAACCTACACTATTCCAATATCATCCATATGTTTATCCAATAACCATTTGAATGCTCTTAATGTTGACGAGTCCACTACCGCTGCAGGCAGGGCATTCCATGCCCTTACTACTCTCTGAGTAAAGAACCTACCTCTAACATCTGTCCTATATCTCTCACCCCTCAATTTAAAGCTATGTCCCCTCGTGTTAGCCATCACCATCCGAGGAAAAAGGCTCTCACTATCCACCCTATCTAATCCTCTGATCATCTTGTAAGCCTCTATTAAGTCACCTCTTAACCTTCTTCTCTCTAACGAAAACAACCTCAAGCCCCTCAGCCTTTCCTCATACGATTTTCCCACCATACCAGGCAACATCCTGGTAAATCTCCTCTGCACCCTTTCCAACACTTCCACATCCTTCCTATAATGCGGCGACCAGAACTGTACGCAATACTCCAAGTGCGGCCGCACCAGAGTTTTGTACAGTTGCAACATGACCTCCTGGCTCCGAAACTCAATCCCTCTACCAATAAAAGCTAACACACCGTACGCCTTCTTAACAACCCTATCAACCTGGGTGCCAACTTTCAGGGATCTATGCACATGGACACCCAGATCCCTCTGTTCATCCACACTACCAAGTATCTTACCATTAGCCCAGTACTCTGTATTCCTGTTACTCCTTCCAAAGTGAATCACTTCGCACTTTTCCGCATTAAACTCCATTTGCCACCTCTCAGCCCAGCTCTGCAGCTTATCTATGTCTCTCTGTAACCTGCCACTTCCCTCCGCACTGTCTACAACTCCACCGACTTTAGTGTCATCCGCAAATTTAGTAACCCATCCTTCTATGCCCTTATCCAGGTCATTAATAAAAATGACAAACAGCAGTGGCCCTAAAACTGATCCTTGCGGTACACCACTAGTAACTGATCTCCAGGATGAACATTTCCCATCAACCACCACCCTCTGTTTTCTTACAGCTAGCCAATTCCTGATCCAAACCACTAAATCACCCACTCCTGACTTGAGGTTTGTTGGGGTAGAGAGAATTCAGGCAATTAGGACATGGGACACTTGTAACAGTTTCAAATTGGTTCCAGTAGTTCTGGTATTTATCTGGCTACACAGTGTGACTGGATTTACTGAGGTATGTAAAACACTGCAAAGCGTTTCACGATATCTCACCAATCATGATCTCGGGTTTGACCCAGTGCAATTTATAATAACAAATAGAGGCAGGAGTGTGACACGGTGGCCCAGTGGTTAGCACTGCTGCCTCACAGCGCCGGGGACCCGGATTCGATTCCCAGCTTGGGTGACTGTGTGGAGTTTACATGTTCTCCCCGTGTCTGCAAGTGTTTCCTCCGGGTGCTCCGGTTTCCTCCTACAGCTCAATGATGTGCAGGTTAGGTGGATTGGCTGTGCTAAATTGCCGCTTAGTGCCCAAAGATGTGTAGGGGGAGTAGTGATATAAATGTATGGGGTTGCTAGGATAGGGCTGGGGTTGGACCTGCTCTGTCGGAGAGTCAGTGCAGACTCAATGGGATGAATGGCCTCCTTCTGCACGGTAGGGCTTCTATGATTCAACCCTTTGAGTCCATTCAGGCATTCAATGAGATCCTCTACTTCAATGGCATTTTCCTGCACCATCGCCCTTGATATTTTTAACAAGTAGAAATTTATCAAGCCCCATTTTGAACAAATTCAATGACTGAGTCTCCTTAGCTCTCTGTGGCCAAGAATCCCAATGATTGATTTACCACCCTCTGAGTGAAGAAATTCCTTCACAACACAGTTCTCAATGGCCTGCCCCTCATTCTGAAACAGTGTCCCCTGGTTGTAGACTGCCCCCCCGCCCCCCTTTCTGTGCCCCCCGCCTGTCAGGGAAACATCCTTCCTACATCGACCCTGTCAAGTCCAATAAATATTTAATATGTTTGAATGAGATCACCTCTTGTTCTTCTTTGGCAGAGAATAAAAGCCCAGTCTATTGGATCGTTCTTCGTAGTATGGAAATTAAGTTACAACCACTATGATGGGCGGCTCTGTCAGCAAGACAGACAAGGCTTCGTTGAAAAGTTGTTTTAAAGTTTATTTATTAGTCGCAAGTAAGGCTTACATTAACACTACAATGAAGTTACTGTGAAATTCCCCTAGTTGCCACATTCCGGTGCCTGTTCGGGTCAATGCACCTAACCAGCATGTCTTTCAGACTGTGGGAGGAAACCGGAGCACCCGGAGGAAACCCACACAGCCACGGGGAGACCGTGCAAACTCCACACAGACAGTGACCCAAACCGGGAATCGAACCTTGGTCCCTGGCGCTGTGAGGCAGCAGTGCTGATCACTGTGCCACTGTGCCGCTCCAAGGTCAATGGTTGCGTATTCAGGAAAGAATTCAATTTAACTTTGTGTTATTTGCATAAACACTGCACTCCTGGCCTTGGTCACAGGATGAAACAAAGACAAGTTACCATGACAAGTACCAAATAACAGGATATGGTGACAAATCATGCGAATGAAGGAGGCGGTTTTCAATTGGATAAGAAAGGGCAAAAGGCTATGCTATGATTGGTGGACTATGTATGCAAATGAAGGGTTAGAAAGTTGCCCGTTTCTCATTTGCTGTAATTAACTAACTGCTAATTATCTATATGAATCAACAGAACACTGAAATTCACCATGTCTGTTCTCCTTGTAGCAAGTAATAAAGGTTGAGGAGATTGAAACTCACCGTGCATTGCCTGGTTAATCCTCAACAATAGAACAATCCCTCCATCCCAGGAATTAATTTAGTGAATAAAATAAAAGCAAAATACTGCAGATGTTGGAAAGGTGAAATAAAAACGGAAAATAAGGAAAAGCTCAGCAGGTTTGACAGCATCTGTGGAGAAAGAAATAGCTGTAATGTTTCGAGTCAGTATTAACTCTTCTAAATTATTAATTTCATAAACCTTTGTTGCACTCCCTCTGTTGCAAATGTATCCTTCCTTAGATAAGGAGACCAAAATTGTACACAATATTCCAGGTAAGGTCTCACCAAGGCTCACAACTGTAGCAAGACATCATTACTGCTGTATACAAATCCATTTAGAATAAAGGCCAACATACAATTTGTTTTCTTAGTTGCTTGAATTTGGTTCATAATTTCAGTTCAATGCGATATTGTTCCCCTGACATCATTTGCTAACTACCTTATACCTATATCTCTGGAGATCGACCCTGCTGCCAGTGGAGACCATTTCTCCCTATCTAGTCTGTCAAAATTCCACATTACAATGGAAACATCCTATGTAAACATGTCACATTGCAATTCCACCCTCCCTGCCAGTGGCAGCACTGCAGGGAATGTCTAACTATCTTGTGACAATCTGCTCCATCTGAAATTTCTGCATCCACATCTATAATGGAAACATATTCACATTAGTTGCTAGAGACGTTCAAAATCACGAGGGGTCGCGACACAGTAGACAGGGAGAAACTGTTCCCACTCGTGAAACAATCAGGAATGAAAGATTTAAAGTAATTGGAACGAGAAGCAAAGGTGACATGAGATAGAACTTTTCATGCAGCGATAGTGTGGTGGAGGCAGTTTCAATCAAAACATTCGACAGGGAGTGAGACTGTTTTCTGAATGAAGAATGTGCAGGGGAGAAAGCGGGAGAATGGCACTGGACGAATTACTCGCTTGGAGAGCTGGGGCTGACAAGATGGGCTAAATGGCCTCCTTCTGCACTGTAACAATTCTCTGATTCTGTGAAAAACCTCTAAGTTTTAGAGGTTTACACTTTTACTGAATCTCACCCAACCTTCTTTGCACAACACTTTCTCCAATCTCTCTCTGCATGACAAAAGTACTTCCTCCATGTTACCACGCTAGTGAATCTTCTCCACAGCTTCTTAAATTCTGGTGCCCAGAATTGGAAGCAATATTTTAGCTGAGGCGTAAAAATAATTTTTCTTCACACATTTAGCCTCACATTTTCCCCAGGTCTGATCTGAATGTTTGGGCTCTTTAACATTGGAACAGAAGTTTGTTTGAAGGACAATGCTGGAAGTGTTAAATTGTATACAGCTGTTGAAAAAGCTCCATAGAACAAGGTTAAGTATCAAACCCAGAATCTTTCTGTTCTATATATTGCAGCTAGATAGATAAAAGAATTGAAGCATACCCCATCAGGAAGGATTAAACATGAATGGGGGGGAGGGGGTGCGGGGAGGTGGCATCGGCGCATGCACTGTGGCACAGTGGTTAGCACTGCTGCCTCACAGCGCTAGGGACCCGGGTTCAATTCCTGGCTTGGGTCACTGCCGGTGCAGAGACTGCGCCTTTTCCCCATGTCTGCATGGGTTTCCTCCCACAGTCCGAGAGATGTGCTGGTTAGGTGCATTGGCCACGCTAAATTCTCCCTCAGTGTACCCAAACAGGTGCCAGAGTGTGGCGACGAGGGGATTTTCACAGTAACTTCATTGCAGTGTTAATGTAAGCTTACTTGTGACACTAATAAACAAACTTTAAACTTTAACTTTAAAACTTTAAACTTTAAAACTGAGGTGTGACCAGATTGAGGTCTTGAGGAGATCGGAAGGGTTTTCTTGGGTTGACATTGAGAAGATGTTTTCACTGAAAACCAAAACGTGGGCTCATAAATATCAGGATGTCACTCATCTATCTGAAGAAATGTGAGGAGAATCATCTTTACCCAGAGAATGATGTGAAACTTGTTAGCACAATGTGTAGTTGAGGCAAAAAGCATGGATGTATTTAAGGCTACATAACACATGAGGGAGACTGGGAGAAGGATATTCTGATAGAGTTGGATAAAGAGGGGTGGGAGGAGACCCGTGTAGTATATGTACACCAGTGTAGAGCCACTGGCTGAATGGTCTGTTTCTGTGCTGTACATTCTAATTCTAAACAATCTAAAACCACTGAGTTGTTCAAGTGACGTTTGGTTAAATAGCCTCATTTTCACTCCTGCTAGAAATACGTGTTCTTTGTAAACCCCAAAAAAGTGAAACCGCCTGAAGACTTGCAAGACCTGGGTGTGAGGTTCCTGCAGCCCTTTGTGAACTTACTATCCAAAGCAACATACTGGTGGATGAACACTCTCATCATTTCTGCACACAAGAGGCCGATAGACCTGAAAACCATCGGCAAGCTTCCCATAGCCACCAGGGCTCTCACCAATTACATGCGCCTGAAAGAAGCTTATGAGGAGCAGAAGGTACATGTTCCAATCAAATGTATGTGTGTCTCTTCCTGATGGCTGCGACATTTCCTAACGGCTGCGTATCTTCCTTTATTATTTGGGCAACATTTTCCAGCCCTGCCAGGGTCGCCAAGGGTGGGATGGGAAGGTTTGCAGAGGGGTCAAATGTCCAAACGTTCCCGTTCCATCTGCGACAATGCCTGCCACTGATGTGATGGGAAAAACCTTAGAGTTTGTCTGAACTGGTGATAATTGATTATCTTAATGATTTCCCCCTTTATCTGACACTATTTAGGGCTTGCTAGGGCCACCATAGAGGCAGTGATGCAGTGGTAACATTACTAGATTAGAACACAATGCCAAGGCAAACCCTTTGCAGGGATGAGCTCAAACCCCACCTCGGCAGCTGGTGGAATTTGAATTCGATTAATAAAAAAATTCTGGAATTAGAAGTTACTCTCAGTAACGGTGATCATGAAATTCTTAACTTTTATTTCATTCATGGGATGTGGGTGTCATTGGCTAGGCCAGCATTTATTGCCCATCCCTAATTGCCCTTGAACTTAGCAGTTAAGAGTCAAGTACGTTGTTGTAGGTCTGGAGTCACATGTAGGCCAGACTGGGTAAGGACGACAGATTTCCTTCCAAATAGGACTTTAGTGAACTGGAACAACGGAAGTTGAGGGGCGACCTGATAGAAGTCTATGGGATTATGAGGGGCATGGACAGAGTGGGTAGTCAGAAGTTTTTTCCCAGGATGGAAGAGTCAATTCCTCGGGGGCATAGGTTTAAGTTGCGAGGGGCAAGGTTTAAAGGAGATGGACGAGGCAAGTTTTTTTACGCAGAGGGTGCCTGCAACTCGCTGCCGGGGGAGGTAGTGGAAGCAGATACGATTGTGACTTTTAAGGGGCGTCATGACAAGTACATGAATAGGATGGTGTTGTGGGAAAATTGCCACTGGAGTCAGATTGGAGGTTCAACAATACAGTTTTATTTAACGAAGCTTCGTGGAGAAAGGCACTGGCACTCCGCAGTACTTTAGCAGCCACCTTCTCTCAATGATACAATAGGAGTGGTTCATTTTTGTACTTTTCAGACAATGGATAGTCCGGACATTAGCCATTTAACACATCGTTATAGTTGAGTAGGATCAATAGTTTAACACATCGTTACAGCCAGATATATACAGACATTGGCTTTTAACATCGCATTGTTTCATAGAATGGATACATTTCCTCCTTCAGTGACTATCAATGACTTAGTTTCGGTCTATACATACAGTAATTGGTTTTCCTGCATTTATGTATTGCTGTTCCCATTTATGGCTAATCTCTTTATCAGTCCTTATTGTCCTAGGTCTGTCCTTATCTTAAAGTGCCTCAAGCTCTCACTGGCTTCCTGCAGTATCTGATTCCTGCATGTTTAACTTTAAATAGCTATCTGTCCTGCATGTTTTAATTTCAAGTAGCTGTCTGCGCTAAAAGTCAGTGCCTGCTTAATGTCTCTCTCCCAGGTAACCTTTTTATGTGCTAGGCAGTCATTTTATGTGTCAGGTACCCATCTTTATGTTTTTCCCACTTCAGCTGGGAATAGAGGGATATGGTCCTTGGAAGGGTAGGGGGTTTTAGTTCAGTTGGGCAGCATGGTCGGTGCAGGCTTGGTGTAATTTTCTATGTTCTTTGTTCAGATGGGTTTTTCCAACAGTGATCTTATGGTCATCATTAGACTCTTCGAGCCACGCTCAGCCCAAAGCCAGAAAAGCCCGCCCGAGATCAACAAACCTTTGCATGTTCCGTGTCCCGCCTGTTGCGATTCCCGTGCTGGGTGGGATGGGAAAATTCTGCAGCTAAATCCAGCTTCTATTGGATTCAAATTTCACAGTTGCTGTGGGATCTATTACCCCGGCTATCTGGATTATGAGTCCAGGGATAATACCACTAGACCACCACCTCCCACCACTCGGTCCTCTGAAATGACCTAGCAAGCCACTCAGTTCACTGGCAATTAGGGATAGGCAACAGTGATACCCACCTCCCTAAAAGAAAGCAGTTCAGTCCCCTGGAATTAATACAATAACACATCAGAATCAGGAACATGAATAATACAAATGATTTCTGGCCAAATTCCTCTGCTTAGCATTCAGCAATGTTTTGCCTTTATGAAGATAACTTTTAAGTCACATTTTGAAGCGACTTTTGGGAAGATCTTATCTTACAACTAAAAATCTTTCACTGTTTTCCACAAACCTGTAAGTATCATACCAAAACACAGAATATCTTCACTCCTTTTTAATTCATTCCTGAGACATGGGCATCACTGGCTGGGCCAGTATTTATTGCCCATCCCTAGTTGCCTTCGAGAAGTTGGTGGTGAGCTGCCTTCCGGAAACGCTGATACAACTGAGGGGTTTGCTGGGCCATTTCAGAGGGCAGTTGAGAGTCAACCACATTGCTGTGGCTCTGGAGTCACATGTAGGCCAGACCGGGTAAGGACGGCAGATTTCCTTCCCTCAAGGACATGAGTAAACCAGATGGGTTTTTCCGACAATCGACAATGGTTTCATGGTCATCAGTAGATTCTTAATTACAGATTTTTAAAAAAAATTCAAATTCCACCAAGTGCTGTGGCAGGATTTGAACTCCGGCCCCTAGAACATTAATTGAGTTTTTGAATTAATAGTCCAGCGATAATACCACTAGGCCATGACTTGCCCCAGAGTTTCTTTCCTTGTACCCCCTTAACATTAACGAGGGATAGTTGGCATTCTGGCAGTCGGCATTCCCTCACTATAGAGAACTAGCAGTTCCAGATTCCAGCACCAACAGTCCTAGACAGCAGGCTACCAACCATCTACACTTCAGGATATCAATGATCCTACACCTATTGTATAGAAAGATTCCTCAGGCTGTCAAATATTTTTACACAATTTGAGAGTAATACCAGGAGACACAGGTTCAAACTGGTAAAAGGCAATCTTTGGAAATTGTTTTTTTACACAAAGGCTGGAATTTTCCGGCTATTCCCACCAGTGGTATTTTCCGATCCTGCCAATGGCGAACCTCCGCTGAGGGTTGCCTGGTGATGGGGGGGGGAGGGGGGGGGTGCATACAACGGGAAACATAGTTGACAGTGGTGGGACCAGAAGATCCTGCCGCCAGCCTGTGGTGAGCTGCCTCTGCCGCCGCGATGTGTGCCGCGGGTGGGGCTGGAAAATGCCATCAAATGAGTGCATCAGATTTGGAACCGACCTCCAGCAGCAACAATGGAGATAAAAGCCTGGAATTCATTAAGAGACGATGGCTGGAATTTTCCAACCATTCACGCCAGAGGGATTTTCCCATCCTACTGCAGCGAACGGAGATTTGGATTATCCCCAAGTTCCCCATCTTCGCTGCAGTTACAGCGTTGCGTCAACCGGCGCTAAGCTTGTGCCCAACAAGTATTAAAAAGGGAGGACCCTGAGGACTAAGAGAGAGAATGGCCTTCTCCACCTACAAATGATTCCAAATTTAATGAATAACCCCATAATACAATCTGCTCATTAACTTTGGAGACTGCACAGCACCCTGTATATTTTGAAGGTATTTTCCATTGCTTGCTTCATCTTGAGTAACAGTTACTGACGCTCACGACCATTTTACCAGCAAGCAAAACGGTTGACATACTTGCTTGGACATACTTTCAGTTTGTTCACAAACTGCTCACTATTGCCCTGACCAGCTTTGGAACATTATCTTTCTTTTCTTGTACTCAGTTAGTCGAGTTTGATTTATCCCATTGGTGTTTATTCTCCCCAGCAGAAGAATGCGCGTTTCCCAGGCGATCGGCCTCCCTCGATATGGCGTTCCATGTACAGGGCTTATGGTCGACCGATCTTCCTGAGCAGCACCTTCCGCTACCTGGCCGACCTTTTGGGTTTTGCTGGTCCCCTCTGCATCTTCAGAATTGTTGACCACCTTAGCAAGACGAACAAATCAAGTAGCTCCGTGAGTTTTGGATTTAATACTTTACTCTTACTGAAGTGTGTGATAACAGAAGCTGCTGTAGCTATAAAAATATATGTTGTCTTTTTGTGTTTAAGGGGAATGTTTAAAAGTCAGCTTTATGCTACCGGTAGTCAGTATGTCTGGAGGGAATACGGCTCAGATGCTGGAAATGCAGGATAATTACTCATTTTAGCCATGTAGTGTTTCCTTAGGAGAGAGCTAATGGACTTCAATTTACAAAAAGAAAAGTTCCCTTGGGGTTTTTGATTAGAGGAATGGAAGGTGGGTTTAGCTATGTAGGGCCATGTGATAATATGGTTAATGAAGGAGCTAGGTATGTAGCAGCGAGAAAACAACCTTAAATTCTGGTTGGGGTTTGTTTAAAGGCAGAGGTTTGAAAGTTGCTCTCACCACAAAATCTCTCTGAAAACTTCAAGGTTGTTTACACTCCTTTTGGCAAGTATATTTATGGCTGCTAACAGTATTTAAAGTGGGTTTTGAGTTTGTAAGAAGAAAATTGCTTATTTGGAACTGATTTAGTGATAAGTTAGAAAGTAGAGTTGTTTCTTTTCAAGTTTAAATTTTGTTCAGTTGTTAATAGCTAGGCTGTTTCATTTGTTAGAGTTATAGTTAAACTGTGTTATTAAATGAAATTTGTTTTACTGTAAAAAAAAATCCCCAATTTGTCAGTGGAATTTCTCCTGGAGTAAAACATCCTATCCTCACATTTATGCCAAAAGAGAAGGATTGTTGGGATGTAGTCTTGGCTTCCTAATGTAACTTGGGATTCTGGCCAAGGGCCCTAACAAGTGAACTTATGTTAAGCAGAACTCCAGACTGAGATGTGTCTTTCTAACCTCATCTGGTCTGAACTGCTTGGGCTATTCTATGACACTTAAGGCATGCGTGGAACCCTAACAGAGAACAGTTGGGCTGAACGGTCTGGTTCTGGTCTGTAGACCCTATTTCATTCGATGTATTATTTTTAAAGAGACTGAGGAATTTTTATATTGTTCTACTCTGAACTGGGAGAATGGCCGAGATTTCACAGTCAGTGGGGACACAGAGATTTGAAGAGAAGTTGGCTGAAATTTCTGGAGAGAACCCTGACTCTCTCAATGTACAACCAATCATAGTGTTTTTAAAAATTCATTTTACGGGATGTGGATGTCGTTGGCTAGACCAGCAAGTATTGCCCATCCCTAGTTATCCTTGAGAAGGTGCTGGTGAGCTGCCTTCTTCAACTGCTGCAGTCCCTGAGGTGTCGGTACACCCTACAGTATGAGTTGTTAGGGAGGGAGTTCCAGGATTTTGACCCAGTGGCAGTGAAGGAACGGCGATATATTTCCAAGTCCGAACGGTGAGTGAGTTGGAGGGGAACCTCTTCTTCAGTTGCAATTCTCAGTGTCGAGCTGCAGTGATAGCATCAAGTTGTCCAAGCAGCCAATTACATGAAAGAATTCTCACACGCAGCCAACCAGGAAATGAAAAGCATGAATGATCAAATTGCAATTTGGTATTTGAAAGAGAGCGAAAGAAAGATGGGGACATACACGGTAGAAGCTGAACTTTATTTAAAAATAAAATTAAAAAAGCTAGATTAATAGTCCTCTAGTTAATTATAAGACATAAGAGCAGAATTAGGCCATTCAGCCCATTGAGTCTGCTCCGCCATTCAATCATGGCTGATATTTTTCTCATCCCCATTCTCCTGCCTTTTCCCCATAACCCTTGATCCTCTTATTAATCAAGAACCTATCTATCTCTGATTATAATGGGGGACGATTAACAACATTCCATAAATATAAAATTACTTTTCATGAGCAGTTCAGCAGTATTACACAGGTCAGTGTTGACAAGGCTGACCATTTTATGGGGTGTCTAACAGCAATGTGAGAGGAGAAAAGGGTAAGTTCTTGCCAGGTTAGTTGATTCGATAGATTATTGGCTCTGAAGGGGGATTGGTATGGGGTGAAGGGGCGGGTGGGTGAGGAGGTATAGGAGGAGGATTGTGCGAAGCTCAGCCTGTAACTGGAGCAGTGAATAAGAAGCTGCGGCTTCCGGGGCAGAATTTTACAATCCTCTGCGACGGTTTTGTAGATGGAGGGTAGCGGTGAAATTTCTCAGATAGTCTTCCCACTGGGTTCCCATCACAGGGGCCATGTTACCACACATCCCCTTCCATAATGCACTGGTGTCACGTCGGTTGAGTCTAACTCAACGCAGACTATTGGACCATGTGCGGAAGCTTTGCACTCCAACAATATTGCTTGAATATTTGTTAGGAAGGATATTTTATAGCAAAGTAGAACTAAATGCTGTGCAGTTAATAAACCCTCTGATATTTTGTCCACGAACGCTGTGCACTATAGCACATGGACATCGCTGGCCTTTAATGCACAAATCAGATGAGCCTTAGTGGCCATTTCTGCTTTGTAACAATTAGCAAGCATTCCCAAATGTAGAAAAGCTGTCATTCTATCCTACAGTTTATAACAAAGGACTAGCTCTTAAAGTTTCTTTATTAGTGTCACGAGTAGGCTTACACTAACACTGCAGTGTTTACTGTGAAAATCCCCTAGTCGTCACACTCCAGCGCCTGTTCGGGTACACTGAGGGAGAATTTAGCATGGCCAATGCAGCAAACCGGCACATCTTTCAGACTGTGGGAGGACACCGGAGCACCCGGAGGAAACCCATGCAGACATGGGGAGAATGGGCGGCATGGTGGCACAATGGTTAGCACTGCTGCCTCACAGCGTCAGGCACCCGGGTTCATTTCCCGGCTTTGGGTCACTGTCTGTGTGGAGTCTGCGCGTTCTCCCCGTGTTTGCGTGGGTTTCCTCCGGGTGCTCCGGTTTGCACTGTCAGTCCGAAAGACGTGCTGGTTAGGTGCATTGACCTGAACAGGCGCCAGAGTGTGGCGACTAGGGGAATTTCACAGTAACTTCATTGCAGTGTTAATGTAAGCCTTACTTGTGACACTAATAAATAAACGTTAACTTTTAGACTCTGCATAGACAGTAACCTAAGCCTGGAATTGAACTCTGGTCCCTGGAGCTGTGAGACAGCAGTGCTAACCACTATGCCACTGTGCTGCCCGCAGTAGGGTGAGGAGATGGAACCACAAGTGCTCAATCCACTTACAACCTCTGATGTTCCACCCTGCCCAATAGAGCATGTTTCAGCCAATCGGGGGCCTCCTGACAGAAAGGAGGCCAATTAGAGCAGCATGGCCTTGTGACCACAAACCTTCCCATCTTGCATGTATTATCAGGGACATTTTCTCATACAAAATGGCCTACTCCAGGCCATTCGGCCCTTCGAGCCTGCTGTATCATTCGGTAAGATCATGGCTGATCCACTATCCGCTATTAAACAGTGAAGGCACACAATAGGCTTTTAAAAATCTCTTTACAGTGGCACATGGTGGCACTGTGACACAGTGGTTAGCACTGCGACACAGTGGTTAGCACTGCTGCCTCACAGCACCAGGGACCCGGGTTCGATTCCCGGCTTGGGTCACTGTCTGTGTGGAGTCTACACGTTCTCCCCGTGTCTGCGTGGATTTCCTCCGGGTGCTCCCGTTTCCTCCCACATTCTGAAAGACGTGCTGGTTAGGTGCTAAATTCTCCCTCAGTGTACCCGAACAGACGCCAGAGTGTGGCGACTCGGGGATTTTCACAGTAACTTCATTGCAGTGTTAATGTAAATCTACTTGTGACACAAATTTAAAAATAAAAGCTAAAAACCATAATGATGCTGTCACTTCCCCCCAGCAGTATCTGTGTTACATTCAACAAAGCCCTCTGCAGTGACAAGCCTGTTCTACTAGTCTTGTGCCACCTTGTTTAAGTTGGCATGAAAGATTCCAAGACTATTAGTACTTAAACTCTCCAATGCTAAAAGTCAGAGACATCAAAACTCGATCAAGCGTGAAACAGTGCGAGTAACAGTTCATGTCCACTCATCTCACACTGTCTGGCGGTGTGCGTGCAGTAAACTGTCCCCAACGCTTGATCACTTGTGCCAGCGATTAAAGTGCTTTAAAAAAAAGCCAAACTTTGCTTATGGAAGTTACTCATTAAAAATTTGACTTTCCCCAGGTTAATGGAACCAATTTCATGATTGAAAGCTCAAATCAGATGGATAAAGTAAGTACAGTTGGACCTTTTTCCCCTTTCTTAAACCATGTATCTGACGATTAAGGATATCACATGGAACTTGATTAATGAGTAAGATTCAATCCATTAGCAATGATAAGACCAGCAGAATTGACACACATCTAGGAAGGTATATGGATATGTGGTGTAGTGTTTAAATTAGTGAACTAGAGTATTCGAGAAGGGCAGTAGATGATTATTTGAATAGAAATAATATGCAGGGGAATGGCACCAAGTCATTATGCTCACTTGGAGAGCCAGTGCACACATGATGGGCAAAATGGCCTCCAGCACTGTAATGTTTCTGTGATGCTGCGAATATAGGGATGCCTGGATGACTAATTCAGAAAAGACAAATTCAAATCCCACCATGGCAGTTTGCAACCTTGAATTCAGGTTTTAAAAAATCTCAACTTAAAAGCTAATGTCAATAAAAAAGTGGCACGGAAGCGGTCGGATTGTGGTCAGTGCTCACCTGGTTCAGTGGTATCTTGTGGAGAAGAAAACCTACCGTCCTTATCTGGTCTAGCTTATGTGACTCCAGTCCCAATATTAATAGACTCTTTAGCATTCTATAAGCTGACCTAAAAAGCCACTTTTTTTTTCTTGAACTGCGACTAGTGGCTGGCATTCCAGGAATGTCACATCCCCAAAACGAATTAAAAAAAGCAAAAATTAAAATGGATGCCTGTACAGCAGTGATGGACAACCTAGGGCATGGGGGTCACATGCAGCCCATTTGGGGTCTGAATGCGGTCCACGACGCATTGTCTTGACTGTTGACCATGTGCAAGGTTACCAGATTTTACTGATTTCCATCTGTGTAGTTTTTTTCCCACCGGTGTGACTGAAGTGATTCGCATGTAAAACAAGGGCAAGTGAGGTGAGGTGCATGCTGATTGCTCACAACATTGACTGTGAGAGCCGTGCGCTCCCAAAGTGTCAACATTTCTTCTGTTTTTACCATTTCTTGTTGATGACAGTTCTGTTAATATAGAAATGATGAACATTTTCAGCAACTCATTATGAAATATTTGGTGTGTATTAAATGTGTTTAGTTTTATTCATGGGGTCGCGGTTAGTGACCAAGCCTGGTTTCAATCTTGCGGCCTCCTGAAGGAGGGCCACTCACCTGGCCCACTCACTAGCCCAGGTTGCCTATCATTGCTGTGCATTGCAATCAAATGCTAAGGCAGGTAAGTGCCACCACTGCAGAACTCTTCCCGCAGATGTCACTCTGTAGCTACCCACAAAAAGAATTGTCAAAAATAAATGAAACTATGCATTCACATGTTGGTGCCCCTTTGCTGTTCTGTATTCAGAGCAACAAATTAGTCCATCATGGTCTCTCCGTCTTAACCAAAGTTTGTTCCGGATTTCTCCTTGGCCAGTCCCTTTCACTTGCATGCTATGGCCCAGCTGGCAATTCCATGTGTCCATTGGAGACTTGCAACTGCCAAAGGCAATAACTCTCAGATGGAAGATGCTGAATGGGCTGAACAGGGCCCACTGGGAGCTGCCTGAAGTCAAGTAGAATCATAATTTGTTTCCATAAGTAAATAAAAGCATGAGCAATGAGAAACAAGGCAATTCCATCCTCCTCACACTCCTGGTCTCACTCCCATAATAATATATTTAGAAGCTTGCCCTTATCATTGCCTGGTCAAACTTGCTCGATTTCTTTCTCAATGAGTCATCCATAGAAGCCCTAGAGTCCCTACAGTGCAGAAGGAGGACATTTGGCCCATTGAGTCTGCAATGACTCTCTGAAAGAGCATCTTACCCAGGCCCACACCCCTGCCCTATCCCCAAAACTCTGCGCATTTACCATGGGTATCCACCAGACTTACATATCTTTGGACACTAAAGGGCAATTTACCATGCCAAACCACCTAATCTGCACACCTTTGGATGTGGGAAGAAACTGGAGCACCTGGAGGAAACCCACACAGACATGGGGAGAACAGTGGCACAGTGGTTAGCACTGCTGCCTCACAGCACCAGGGACCCGGGTTCAATTCCAGCCTCGGGTCACTGTCTGTGTGGAGTTTACACATTCTCCTGTGTGGGTTTCCTCCAGGTGCTCCGGTTTCCTCCCGTAGTCCAATGATGTGTGGGTTAGGTTGATTGGCCATGCTAAATTAACCCTAGTGTTAGGGGATTGGCAGGGTAAATACATGGGGTTACAGGAATAGGGCCTGGCTGGGATTGTGGTTGGTGTAGACTCGATGGGCTGAAAGGCATCCTTCTGCACTGTAGGGATTCTACGAACGTACAAACTGTGCACAGTCACCGAAGGCCAGAATCAAACCCGGGTCCCTAGCATCATGAGGCAGCAGTGCTAACCACTGTACCTCCCCATAGATCTATGGGTCTTGCCAGGGAATATGGTTTTATCTAACAGCTAAAGCCTTGAGCAACAAAAGGTGCCCAGGGGAAGAATGTAGCCCTCTGTCAGACCCCCGTGATGTAATGATATTCTTAACTGATAAGTGTTTAAAATCCTGTATAATTATACCTCTAAAACCAAGTCTTAAATGGGCTTCCTTTACATGAAACACTGCAGTAAAATGGAATGTTAATCTTACTTGCATGCCATTACCGCATGGAAAAATAAACCGATCCAGCTGACAGATAGATTGTTTTGTTGTGAGTGTCGAGCTATAGGTATTACAGGACAGCGCAGCAAGTGTGGAAAATACGTTTGGCGTTAGACTGATTAAAATCACTTTTCATCATTCATCCAGAAATCTTGGAATGAAACAAACTTTGGAAAGTGTATACAACAAACACAGTTAATGTTTCCTCTTTGAACTGTTATCCTTTTTAAAATAAATCAAAGGATTTCTCTTTGGTGGAGAATCCTTTTAATGCTCTGCACATTTCTGACAGAAGTCAGGCTGTAAAGTTATGCCTCTCTTTTCCACCCGTCGACTGAACTCTTTCCTTTTTTAGGTAAAACTTATGGGCGTTTATTTTGTGTCGTCGAAGGAGTTTTTGGAGAACGTCCACGTTCTGGCAGTGTTGCTCTTCCTTGCGCTTATACTACAGAGGACATTTTTACAAGCCTCCTACTATGTAGCCATTGAAACGGGCATCAATCTACGTGGAGCCTTACTGGTGTGTAAAATATAAAATTGTGCCGCTTAACGCAGCTCATTGCAATAATGCTTTGGTTTTGTCATAAGGTTACACACTTCAGCAAATGCTGTAGCATCTGCAGTTCCTCTTTGAGAACTCTGCGGGAACTGTTCCAAATAATGTAGCAAACTCTGAACGAGATTGGCTAATATATTTTAATAGTGGATGTTTGCTCCTTTTACAGAGGGACTTAATAAGAACATAAGAACTAGGAGCAGGAGTAGGCCATCTGGCCCCTCGAGCCTGCTCCGCCATTCAATAAAATCATGGCTGCTCTTTTTGTGGACTCAGCTCCACTTACCTGCCCGCTCACCGTAACCCTTAATTCCTTTACTGTTCAAAAATTTATCTATCCTTGCCTTAAAAACATTTAATGAGGTAGCCTCAACTGCTTCACTGGGCAGGGAATCCTGCAGATTCACAACCCTTTGTGTGAAGAAGTTCCTCCTCAACTCAGTCCTAAATCTGCTTCCCCTTATTTTGAGTCTATGCCCCCTAGTTCTAGTTTCACCCGCCAATGGAAACAACTTCCCTGCTTCTATCTTACCTATTCCCTTCATAATCTTATATGTTTCTATAAGATCTCCCCTCATTCTTCTGAATTCCAATGAGTATAGCCCCAATCTACTCAGTCTCTCCTCATTAGCCAACCCTCTCAACTCCGGAATCAACCTAGTGAATCTCCTCTGCACCCCCTCCAGTGCCAGTATATCCTTTCTCAAGTAAGGAGACCAAAACTGTACACAGTACTCCAGGTGTGGCCTCACCAGCACTGTATACAGCTGCAACATAATCTTGCTGTTTTTAAACTCCATCCCTCTAGCAATGAAGGACAAAATTCCATTAGCCTTCTTAATTACCTGCTGCACCTGCAAACCTTGCACTTATATAGTGCATTCCATGAGCTTAGGATATTCCAATGTGTTTAATAACCCATCAGATACTTCCAAAGTGCACTCACTGTTGCAGAGTTCAAAACACAGTTTATTTATTAGTCACAAGTAAGGCTTACATTAACACTGCAATGAAGTTACTGTGAAATTCCCCTAGTCGCCATATATTCCGGTGCCTGTTCGGGTCAATGCACCTAACCAGCATGTCTTTCAGACTGTGGAAGGAAACTGGAGCTAATATGAGAACAGTAAGATCCAACAAGCAGCTATGCGATAAATTGGGTGGCATGGTGGTACAGTGGGCCGCTGTGTCAGCAAAACTGGTCAATCAGCTATGAACTTTTTACATCAGGAAAACACAATGCAGTTATTTGAATGCATTTTGTAATAAGTTTTGAATGTGGGCGGCACGGTGGCACTGTGGTTAGCACTGCTTCCTCATAGCACCAGGGACCTGGGTTCAATTCCAACCTTTGGTCACTGTCTGTGTAGAGTTTGCACGTTCTCCTCCTGTCTGCATGGGATTCCTCCGGGTGTTCCGGTTTGCTCCCACACTCCAAAGATGTGCAGGTGGTGGATGGACCATGGTAAGATGTCCTTGAGTGTCCCAACATGTGCAAGTTAGATGGATTGGACATGGTAAAATTCCCCCTTAGTGTCCAAAGATGTGTAGGTTAGGGGGATTAGTGGGATAAATGTGTGGACCTATGGGGATGGATGCTCTGAAGAGTCAGTATAGACTTGATGGGCCAAATGGCCTTCCGCACTGTAGGGATTCTACGATTCTGCAAATGACAAGATCATTTGCTTTAAAGTGCTGGCTGAGGAATTTTGTAAGAAGTCTCACAACACCAGGTTAAAGTCCAACAGGTTTATTTGGTAGCAAATACCATAAGCTTTCGGATCACTGCTCCTTCGTCAGATGGAGTGGAAATGTGCTCTCAAACAGTGCAAACAGACAAAATCAAGTTGCAGAATACTGATTAGAATGCGAATCCTACAGCCAGCCAGGTCTTAAAGGTACAGACAATGTGGGTGGAGGGAACATTAAACACAGGTTAAAGAGATGTGTATTGTCTCCAGACAGAACAGCTAGTGAGATTCTGCAAGCCCAGGAGGCAAGCTGTGGGGGTTACTGATAATGTGACATAAATCCAACATCCCGGTTTAGGCTGTCCTCATGTGTGCGGAACTTGGCTATCAGTTTCTGCTCAGCGACTCTGCCCTGTCGTGTGTCGTGAAGGCCACCTTGGAGAACGCTTACCTGAAGATCCAAGGCTGAATGCCCATGACTGCTGAAGTGCTCCCCCACAGGAAGAGAACAGTCTTGCCTGGTGATTGTCGAGCGATGTTCATTCATCCGTTGTCGTAGCGTCTGCATGGTTTCCCCAATGTACCATGCCTCAGGGCATCCTTTCCTGCAGCGAATCAGGTAGACAACGTTGGCCGAGTTGCAAGAGTAGGTACCGTGTACCTGGTAGATGGTGTTCTCACGTGAAATGATGGCATCCGTGTCGATGATCCGGCACGTCTTGCAGAGGTTGCTGTGGCAGGGTTGTGTGGTGTCGTGGTCACTGTTCTCCTGAAGGCTGGGTAGTTTGCTGCGGACAATGGTCTGTTTGAGGTTGCGTGGTTGTTTGAAGGCAAGAAGTGGGGGTGTGGGGATGGCCTTGGTGGCACAAACCCCCACAGTTTGCCTCCTGGGCTTGCAGAATCTCACTAGCTGTTCTGTCTGGAGACAATACACATCTCTTTAACCTGTGTTTAATGTTCCCTCCACCCACATTGTCTGTACCTTTAAGACTTGGCTGGCTGTAGGATTCGCATTCTAATCAGTATTCTGCAACTTGATTTTGTCTGTTTGCACTGTTTGAGAACACATTTCCACTCCATCTGACGAAGGAGCAGTGCTCCGAAAGCTTATGGTATTTGCTACCAAATAAACCTGTTGGACTTTAACCTGATGTTGAGAGACTTCTTACTGTGTTCACCCCAGTCCAACGTCGGCATCTCCACATCATGAGGAATTTTGGCCAAGATGTCAGGGCAAACTCACCTGCTCTTCCATCATATATTTTACATCTAGCCGAAAGGGCAGACAGTCCCTCAGTTTAACATCTTATTTAAAAGGAGACACCTCACTTGATGCTGCTCTCCCTTACTGGAGTACCAGTCTAGTTTATCTAGAGTGGGTCTGAACCCACAACCTTCTGATTCGAGGCAAGAGTGATACCACTGGGGCATAAAAAGTATTCAACGTAGATTATGGTAACCTTAGCTGTCAGTCAACAGTGATGATGCTACAATCAGTGATAGGATGCTTCATTTAGTGGGTGGCGCCTCATGTGAAGGGGATGGGGGATTGGTGGGGGGGAAGGGGAGAATGGGGATGTGCTCTGCTCCCGTGGGATTGTTCAGATTTGAGTGTGATAAAATTATGGAATAATCTCTGTACTGACCTCTGCCTGCATCTCATTAAACTGCGGGATACATTTTCCAGTGCTGTCTGTCTGCCTGCCTGCCGCAGGAATCGTCGCAGGCGGGACGGACAGGATTGAAAGGCCCGTTGACCCCAGTCTCAGGATGGGCGGGAGCACAAAATCATTTCAAAACAAACACTGAATCTTCTTTGCTCCCCTGATGCTTCCTGCTTCACTTCCAGTACTTTAACTTGAAATGCCATAATACCCACCCTAACAAACTTGCTCTTCGATAAGTATCAATTCATCGCTTTGTCTGATTAACCATCTCTTTCCTATAAGCATCTTAGGTCTGTGTGTCTGTTGTTTTTATGCACTTCCCACTCTCTTCCCTTCTTTAATGAATGAGCTTGCATTTTTATAGCACCTTCCACATCCAAAGCCCTTGCCAACTGATCAAGTACTTTTGAAGAACAGTCATCTGTAATGTGGTCAGCCACATTATGCACAGCAAGATCCCACAAGCAACATTGTGATAAGGACCAAGGAATTTGTTTTAATGATGTTGGCTGAGGGATAAACATAGGCCAGGAGCTGATTCAAATCTACCTCGTTGGCTTAGATTTTAATCATTCTTCTTCCTTTCCTTGGCTTGGCATCAAGCTTTGAGTGATTATATCCCTGTGAAAGGCCTTGGGGACATTTTCCTATGCTGAAGGCATGGTATAAATGCAATGTTCTTGTTAGTCTTAATGCTGGGCTAATTTCCAAAACACCACAGTTGTCTACAGTCTTCAAATTATAAGCAAACAAACCTTCTTCCACTCGATTTACCGAGTCCAAAGTATTTTAGCCTTCCATTTAATTGTGTTCTTCAGGGCAACATTGGCATTGACAATGTATCAATGCTGATCTTCAGAATGAAATAGAAGGCAATTTCATCAATTTTCCCTGTTGTCTGAGTCAGTAAACATTCATCACAACCCTGTGGCACTCATTAACAGTTTCTTAAAGTTTTTTAAAGTTTAGTTATTAGTGTCACAAGTAAGGCTTATATTAACACTGCAGTGAAGTTACTGTGAAAATCCCCTGGTCGCCACACTCTGTCGCCTGTTCGGCTACACTGAGGGAGAATTTAGCACGGCCAATGCACCTAACCAGCACGTCTTTCAGACTGCGGGAGGAAACCGGAGCATGCAGAGGGAACCCATGCAGACATGGGGAGAACGTGCAGACTCTGCACAGACAGTGACCCAAGCCGGGTATCGAACCCGGGTCCCTGGCGCTGAGGCAGCAGTGCTAACCACTGAGCCACCGTGCCGCCTCTGCACCCTTTGCATCAAAGACCAGTTTGTTTGAGTTGCATTTACACCAGTCCTGAACAGGTCATATATATGTGCCTAATATTTTATATGCCTGATTTGTTTTTAAAAACTCTCCTCACTGAGACCTTCACTTTTTTCTTCTGTAACTTTGAATATATTTATAGAGTCTCAGATACTTGCTTCTAATCTGAAAACCCTGTGGCATTTTCATATGAGTTGGAACTTTAATTCTCATATATAAAGATTGACTTGAGGAATACAGCGTAAGTTCTGTATTTTCTTTGGACACAGATAGCTTATCATTGATCACACAGATTATGCTTATGATATTGGCAGGAAATGTTAATGTGAACACCATCAGACAAGACTGGTGTAGGTTTTGGCACAACTTGCCAATTGCACTGTTCAAGGAAGTTCCAGGATTTTAAATTTAAATGATCATTGTCACATTCAGAATGTACACTTCTAACATTGAATCATCGAAAAGTTACAAAACAGGAGACCATTCAGCCCATTGCAACTTTATCGGAAAATTTCCTTCATCTCAGATGAGACTTGAACCCACAATACCAGGGTGACACAGTGGTTAGCACTGCTGCCTCACACGGCAGGGACCCGGGTTCGATTCTGGCCTTGGGTGACTGTTTGTGTGGAGGTGGCATGAATTCCCCGTGTCTGCGTGGGTTTCCTCCGGGTGCTCTGGTTTCCTCCCACAGTCCAAAGATGTGCAGGTTAGGTGGATTGGCCATGCTAAGTTGTCCCTTCGTGTCCCAAGATGTGTAGGTTAGGTGGATTAGCGAGGTAAATACGTGGGGTTATGGGGATAGGGCAGGAGCTGGGCTAGGGTGAGATGCTCAATCGGAGAGTCGGTGCAGGCTTGATGGGTCGAATAGCCTCCTTCTGCACTGCAGTGATTCTATGATACCTGCTTAGGAGGCTGTTGGGACCATTTGTTACATTGAGTGGGATTTTCAGACCCGCCAGTGAGACATGGGCAAGACAGGAAAATTTGGAAAGTGGCCAAAAGTCATTTTTATCTATTGCAAAATGTTCCTGTTCCTCCGTCATCATTGTCCACTGCTGGGGGAGACTGGGGGAGGCTGGGGGAGGCTTGGGGGGTGGCGGGGGGGGGGGGGGAGTGGGAGGGCTCACTGCCATTTATGAAACCCTCCTGGTCTCCGTAAAAGTAACCTTTTGATCCACTTTGTCTTTAGGCTATGATCTACAACAAGATCCTCCGGCTGTCCGCCTCCAATATGTCAATGGGAGAAGTGACTTTGGGCCAGATCAATAACCTTGTTGCCATAGAAACAAACCAGTTGATGTGGTTCCTATTCCTCTGTCCGAATCTGTGGGCCATGCCAGTTCAGGTAAAGCACTCAAACCAAATCTCACCAATCGCCCCGAAACAAGTCGACTGTTTTCATTGCAAACGGAAAAGCTACCTTTGAAAGTCAAATGGAGTCCGACTGCACCTCGTTCAGCAGAAAGCCGGTTGTTTGTCTAAACTAACATAACTGAGGCAGTTAGCTTGCTTCAGAGCATGTCCTGGATTGAATTGTGTTGGCACAATCATGTGGTAGACTTTATTTGTTTTGGAAACTGACTGGGCAACTCAAGGCTGTGCTTTGAGTAGTCCAGTAAATCATTGGCATCCGATTAATGTCCACACCTCACGTTTTCCACGAAACAGGAAGATTAATTCACAGAACAATTTGGGGTGAGGGGTTCAAAGCAATGGAGCCGCGGATTTGTAACTGCAAACTTTATGCTTAGTCCTTAAGAATAAAGGAAAGCAAAGACTGAAAAATGTCTTATTGACCTGTCAAGCCAATTCCTTCAAGAGACCCTAGACCAGTGATCGGTAACTAGGCTAGTCAGTGGGCAACATGGGTGGCCCTCCTTCATCTCAGTGGGCCACAAGATTGAAACTGGGCTTGTTCACTAAACATGACCCTGGGATAACATTGAATGCGTCTAACACACACTGAATATTTCATAACTGGTTATAGAAAATGCTTAATTATTAAGTGGTTAAAAAAAAGTAGTCGTACTTGATTGGACAGAGAGTGCACAGCTCACGCAGTCAATGTGTGCAATCAGCACTCCCTTTACAAGCAAGCAACCCTTTACACAGGGGCGGGATGGTGGCACAGTGGTTAGCACTGCTGTCGCACAGTGCCAGGGACCCCAGGGGGAGAGGTAAGATGCTTTATTGAAGGGTCGGTGCAGATTTGATGGACCCAATGGCCCCCTTCTGCATTGTAGGGATTCTATGGAAAACAAATAGACAAGTCTAAGAGTCTTCTCTCTTAATCGATTGGTGGTTACTTGCCCAAGTAGATCATCCCCTCCATATAGAACTCACTCAATATACAAATGGAATGCAGGCAGTTGTTACACAAGCCGCACGCTATCCTGACTTGGGAATATATCGCTGTTTCTTCACCGTTGCTGGGTCAAATTCTTGGAACTCCCTCCCCAAGAGCACTGTGGGTGTATCTATACCTCAGGGACTGCAGCGGATCAAGAAGGCAGCTCAAACCCCCCCAACCTAATAAAGGGCAATTAGGGATGGGTGTAGCCAGAAATGCTCACATCTCCATAAAGAATAAAACAAAATGGTGGCTAATCCAGACTTTTCCAGGCCATATTTCTCCTTTGAAAATCTCCCCCATTAGCTCCTCGATATTCATTTAAACAGTGCTGTTAAATAACTGTATTGGCTCAGAGACAGTCTCATTCTGTGCTCTTGGGTTTTATGTAGGAGCTGATGCCTAAGCTTCAGTTTATGGCGAAAATTGGTTCAATGCACAGAGGTTGCCATCTGAAAGCATAGTAATCCTCTCCCCTGTTATTTCACACTCACAAATAGCTAGGTTTCCAGCAGTATGCTGCAAACCTGTCTTTGCCTCATGCTGCCACTCGGTTGGGGAACCAATTTAAATGTTAAGGTTCCAAATAGGGGCCTTTTTTTTTTAAGCTTGCTGGCATTTTGCCAGCAGCGGATCAGATCCCCCTCCCAGTGTGAGGAGGCCAACTGTTCCATGGAAGCAGCCTCTCTGCAGGAGACAGAGTGACTAGCAGAGCCAAAGTCTCCATGACCCATTGACAGAACCACAAAGGGGAAAGGCTGTCTCCATGATCCACCCCGGTGAGGCTTACCTCTCCAATCCATGGTGCCTACTGTCTACCCCCCATGAAAATACGGAATTATTTTTACCTATCCGAGCGTGCCTCCATTTTGAGCCATCTCCATATTCTCACGCCCAACCTAAGGAGTACACACCTCTCCTAGCAGGCTGCCCCAGAGATGCCAACCCTCTGATTGGGCCTGCAAGATGGAGAGCCCATCTGCCCATTGTCCTGAATAGAATGGCAAGTGTGGAGGTGCCCAACTCAGAGGGTGAAGCTCTGCTGCTCTGGCTCCCAGCTGACTCAACACCCCATTTGGCTGAGGGAATATCCATCCCAGTCTCAGGAGTAAAATGCAGCAAGGCTTTAAATTGCATGGCTCCATTTGCTGAAACAGAGTGGTAGTGGTATTGTTACTGGGCTAAAAATACAGTAGACCATGGGCTGGATTTTCAGCCCTCAGGTGTGCAGAGCCAGAGGCAACCACAGGAGCTGCTGAGTGTTGAGCTTAAAAGTACCGTCTCAGTTCCCTTCGACTTTGACCCAGCTGTTTTTATCCACCCCTTCCCTTGTCCATAAATGCCAACCCATGCCCCCTCCAAACCCCATTGATCTTATTAGCCCTTATGACAACTTTGTGCCACCTTATCCCAACCACGCCCTCCCCACTTCATTGCCCCTTCTGGACCCTTTAACTTAGTGCCAATTGATGAACCCACTCATCACCTTTGCTCTCACAACCTCCATGCCAATTCACCCAGGAGGCACCATGGACAGACCCCAGGAGCCATGCTAAGATTAAATAAAATAAAGTTCTAAGTATCTATTGTAGACTTCACTCTTTAAAAAATAGCTGCATATTCATTTAAGATCATTGAATGCATTTAAATCCTCACAAGCATTTAATCCCTGTATTAATAACCCCAAATTAAAGACAACTAATCCTTGAAGAAACTGATCTGTGAATCAAACTGTGAATTTATAACAACCTCCCACCTCATTGTGATCACAGTAAACTGTGGAAAGCAGTCAAATATTAAAAATGCTACCATGTGGATTATGTCAACCGACAGCTATATAAACTGCTGGAGCAGATTAGACTAACAACCAATTTAAGATAATAAATCAGATTCACAATGTGGTTTGCTTATGTTTGCTAGAAGCTACATATGCGGCACGGTGGTGCAGTGGTTAGCACTGCTGCCTCACAGCGCCAGGGACCTGGGTTTGATTCCCGGCTTGGATCACTGTCTGTGTGGAGTCTGCATGTTCTCCCCGTGTCTGCGTGGGTTTCCTCCAGGTGCTCCGTTTCCTCCCACAGTCTGAAAGACGTGCTGGTTAGGGTGCATTGACCCGAACAGGCGCCGGAGCGTGGCGACTAGGGGAATTTCACAGTAACTTCATTGTAGTGTTAATGTATGAAGTCTCACTACACCAGGTTAAAGTCCAACAGGTTTATTTGGTAGCACAAGCTTTCGGAGCCACTCACCTGACGAAGGAGCAGCGCTCCAAAAACTCATGCCACCAAATAAACCTGTTGGACTTTAACCTGGTGTAGTGAGACTTCTTACTGTGCCTACCCCGGCATCTCCACATAAGTGTTAATGTAAGCTTTACTTGTGACTCATAAACTTTACAGAGAGTCCTATCCTCATCAAACTGAAAGACTATGTTCAGGTATTTTGCCTTTTTCAATTAAACAAAAGCTTGGACAGTGATTCCCTAGTGCTCTCCCCATGGCAACATCTCAACCAATCAGCGTTGACTTGTCATTTTTGAATTTAAATAATAGCTGGGGGTGGGGGACAATGGTTTCCTAGTACATTCTCCATAGCAATGTCTCAACAAATCAGAGTCCACCTGCAACCAATCAGCACCCTTTTCTCATGAATTGTCATATCTTTGAAATTTCATCTTCATGCATCTGTTCTGATGAGGGAGAAATGAGGCAGAGCTAAGCTGTGAGAGGAGAGGGCTGGCAATTTGTGTCAGATATCTGAATTGGGATGCGAAGCAGTTAGTATAAAGGGCCATGGTAGAGGGGCATTGTTTGAAATAGAGGGTATGAGATGCAATGGGTTCATGAGGCAGCAAGGGTTGGCATGGATGGGGCATGGGAATTGTGTGGGGAGGGCTGTGGGGTGAAGGCCCCAGAACCAAAGCAGGCCTTTCAAACAACCCGCCTCACCAACTAATATTAAATAGGGGAATATCCATTTTCCAAATCAGGCAGCAGAAGACACTCTGTTGATTCACAGCTGCTTTATTGTGACCCTATAGTTCATTACAAACACTGTCTTCCACTCTTCCCTTCTGGATCATCTCCCTGTTCTGGAACTGCCCCGGTGAAGGAAAACCCCATTCTTACATTTGGGGGGGAATGACCATCACCGGCTCTCGATTCACTTTGAAGCAAGACCTGGTTTACTCTTAAAAGGACCTGTGTTTCTAACAGTGACACCCGTCAGCCCCTCGAGTTGCCAGCAAACTCTTTCCGGTTGTGGAGTCAAAAACTTTCCCCCACTCTGCACTCCCAATTTTGCCAGCACTCTCCTCACCTTTAATGTTTCAATCAATGGGTGGCAGAGTGGTTAGCATGGCTGCCTCACAGCGCCATGGACCCGGGTTCAGTTCTGGCCTTGGGGTCACTGTTTGTGTGGAGTTTGCGCGTTCTCCCCGTATCTGTGTGGGTTTCCTCCGGGTGCTTCGATTTCCTCCCACAGTCCAAAACGTGTGGGTTAGGTGGATTGGCCATGCTAAATTGCCCCTTAGTGTCAGTGGATTAGCAGGGTAAATATGTGGAGTTACAGGGTTAGAGCCTGGGTGGAATTGTTGTCGGTGTAGGCTTGATGGGCCAAATGGAATCCTCCTGCACTGTAGGGATTGTATGATTCCAATGCTGTTCTCTTGATTACTCTCCTACAATGTGAGTTCTTTGTTCTTAATCACAGATTATCATGGGCGTGATTTTGTTATATCACATGCTGGGGAAGAGTGCTCTGATTGGTGCGTCTGTCATCGCCCTCCTTGCACCCCTGCAGTATTTCATAGCGACTAAGTTCACAGACGCACAGAAAAGTACTCTGGTAAGTGTTTGAAACAGGAAATCAACCCCAGCTTCATGTAAGATACAATTTACTAGTTATATCAAAGTCAACCTGTGGGTTTGGGTTTACAGGTTGGTTTCTGCTCCAAGGGAGCAGAGGTGTATACCTCCCATTTCAAGCTCTCTTGTTTTCAGTTTAAACCACTCTCAGGTCAGAGATAGAACAGTATTGCTAGACAAATACCAAATTAAGAATTCTTAAAGTCATTCGTTCTTTCTGCACTCAGTAATAAGAACAAACAACAATACAGCACAGGAACAGGCCCTTCAGTCCACCAAGCCCGCACCGACACATGACACCTTTCTAAACTAAAAGCCTTTTGCCTCCACGCGGTCCATATCCCTCTATTCCTGGCCTATTCATGTATCTGTTAAGATGCCTCTTAAACGTTGCTATTATATCTGCTTCTACCATCTCCTCCAACAGCATATTCCCTCTTCAACAATTAAAAGGCAAATGTGTAGGAAAATACATGAAAATACGGGCCCAGAAAATGTTTACTGGTGCATTAATAATTGAGCAAATTATGTCACAATACACTTGGGCGGCACAGTGGTTAGCACTGCTGCCTCTCAGCACCAGGGACCCGGGTTCGATTCCCGGCTTGGGTCACTGTCTGTGTGGAGTCTGCACGTTCTCCCTGTGTCTGCGTGGGTTTTGTCCAGTTTCCTCCCACAGTCCAAAAGACGGTGCTGGTTAGGCACATTGGCCATGGTAAATTCTCCCTCAGTGTACCCGAACAGGTGCCGGAGTGTGGCAACTTAGGGATTTTCACAGTAACTGCATTGCAGTGTGAATGTAAGCCTACTTGTGACACTAACAAAAAAACTTAAACTTGTCTGGTAGGGGTCCAATATTCAGCTGGATACATGAGTTGCATAGGCCTGTGTTTCAACCCAACCCTGTCACCAATACTCTGTTCCAAAATATACCTTCTCCCTAAGCTCACTAGAGAACCCTGATCGCAAGAGACCGCGGTGCAGGTGAAAGGCTTGCACACTCACACCACCTGCCTTGCCGCACTCACACCACCTGCCTTGCCGCACTCATCCCTGTTACACTTGCAGCTCCTGTGCTGCCCCCACTCAACTCTCCTGTCTGGTTGTTAGTTGCAGGACCAGTGCAGCCAGGGGCAAGACCTGTTCCATGAGTTCTCCAAAGCCATGCCAGTGGCCCAGAGAGTGTAAAACAATGTGGAAATGGGTCCTCCCTTCAGATAGGGATGCACTCCAGCTTTGCTGCACTGTTGCGAATCTTTCAAAGCAGATCTACTCTTTATTGCACATTAGGGTAAACAGAATCTTCTCAATTACAATTAACTGCTGTTAGTGATGCATCATGGGGTGGCACAGTAGTTACCTCTGCTGCCTCACAGCACCAGGGACCCGGGTTCGATTCCCGGCTTGGGTGACTGTCTGTGCAGAGCCTGCACATTCTCCCCATGTCTGCGTGGGTTTCCTCCGGATACTCCGGTTTCCTCCCACAATCCAAAGATGTGCGGGTTAGGTGGACTGGCCATGCTAAATTCCCTATTAGTGTCCAAAGATACGTAGATTAGGTGAATTAGCAGGGTAGCTACGTGGGTTATGGAGCTAGGGTGGGCCTTGGTAAGATGCTCTTTTGGAGAGTCAGTGCAGATTCAATAGGCCGAATGGCCTCCTCCTGCACTGTAGGGATTCTATGGTTCTATTACACTTTCTGGTTAGTATGCTTATTAATAGTTACGATAGTCTGACAGCTCAGAATTGACGATAATTTGTTTTTACTACTGTGTTTCTAATCATTTCACAGGACTACTCCACAGAAAGATTGAAAAATACCAATGAGATTTTAAAGGGCATCAAACTTCTGAAACTTTACGCCTGGGAGCACATTTTCTGTAACAACGTGGAAAAGACTAGAATGCAGGAGTTAACCAGTCTCAAAAGTTTTGCACTTTACACATCCTTATCCAGTATGTATATCGTGATAATTAAAATACTTCCGATATCTTTGGAAAGCAAAATGGGTAGGTGCGGATTTTACTCTTGCCGGCAATCGCGATGGATCTTTCGGCAGTTTGGCTTTTCACTGACTGTGGCATTTCTCAGAATCTGTAATTCAGACCAGCATTGGTTTCTGTGACCTCATCGCCGGTTGCCTTTACTATGTTAACGTTGTGTCGAAGGTGTGACACTCGTACAAGTTGTTGTTGTTATTTAAAGTTTATTGATTAGTCACAAGTACATTAGCACTGCAATGAAGTTACTGTGAAAATCCCCTAGTTGCCACACTCCAGCACCTGTTCAGGTACGCTGAGGGAGAAGTTAGCATGGCCAATGCACCTAACCAACACGTCTTTCTGACTGTGGGAGGAAACCGGAGCACCCGGAGGAAGCTCACGCAGATATGGGGAGAATGTGCAAACTCCACACAGACAGTTAGTCAAGCCATGAATTGAACCCGGGTCCCTGGTGCTGTGAGGCAGCAGTGCTAACCACTGTGCCACCGTGCTGGCCATCTGTCTTGCACAGAGAGGATCTTGACAAACTCAGAGTTGACAGTTGGGTCTGGCAAATTGTTCCCTTTATAATTTAATGTCCTGTACCCCAATCCACTTTGCAGTTGGAAAGGCAAAGGCATCCTTTGGTCCAATAGGCTGCAAGTTAATTAGAAACTTGAAATACTTCTGTCATTTGCATTTAATTTAAAGTAGCCTTTGAAAGATTCAGTGCATTAAGCGTTAACCTTGTAAAGTACCAGCCACTGGTGATGTGTAGCACAGTGGTTGGCACTGCTGCCTCACAGTGTCAGGGACCCGGGTTCGAATTTGGCCTTGGATGATTGTCTGTGTGGAGTTTGCACATTCGCCCCGTGTCTGTGTGGGTTTCCTCCGGCAGCTCCAATTTGCTCCCACAGACGTGCAGGTTAGGTTGACTGACCATGCTAAATTGCTCCTTAATGTCCCAGGATGTGTAGGTTAGGGGGGATTAGTGGCTAAATGCATGGGCTCACTGGGATAGGATGGGGGTCGGGCATGGGTAAGATGTTCTGTCGGAGAGTCAGTGCAGACATGGTGGGCTGCATGTCCTCCTTCTGCATTGTTGGGATTCAATGATTCTATGGTGTAAGAAGGCACCTGACCTTGAGCTTAGATCAGCAGTGTAAAGCTAGGCAGCAGTATGGAAGGATATGCCACTGGGTCCTCTCCATCCCTATACTCGTTACTCTTGTATATAGTCAGTAATGTTAATAAAGACTGCTTGGTAACCTCTACAAGACTACTTAATGCGCGGGAAACCTCCATCCTCGTCCACAGCTGGAAATCCCCAGTGCCATTGCAGTGAATGGAGTTTTGGCTGAGTGCCAAATTCTCCCTTCTCACTGGCAGTGGGACGGGCACAGACGAGATCGAAGAATCCTGCACATGGTGACGGGAAGCGACAACCCAAGAAAACAGGCCTTCGATAGGGCTCAGCGGTAGCATTCTTATGAGTCCAATGGTTGTGCGTTCAAGCCCCAATCCAAAGAGAGAGAGCAAGTCTAAATTACTTCTACTACTAATACTTTCAACCATGGCCTTGTCTGGCTCCACCTTCAGGCAGATATAACTATCCTGTGGTACTATTTCAGACGAAGGAGCAGTGCTCCGAAAGCTTATGGTATTTGCTACCAAATAAACCTGTTGGACTTTAACCTGGTGTTGTGAGACTTCTTACTATTTCAGAGAACAGGGGAGTTCTCTCTCGCTCCCTGCCAACAATTATCCTTCAGCCAACAACTGAAACACACTATTTTATCTCATTGCAGTTTGTGGGAGCTTCCAGTGCATATTTCCTACACTACAACAGTGCAAAAGTGTCCTCATTGGCTGTTAAAGGCGTTGCAGATTCCGAGGCCCTGAAATACCAATGCAAGCCCTTTTGTTAACAATGTGCCCACCCATAATCTCGACGTCCGCCAGTCTTATTTCTGGGAAACCCTGTTGGAATGGCTGCTCTTCCCAACCAGGAGAGCAAACCTTGCTCCGTAGTGTATAAAGTATAAATTACAATGATGATTCCGATGACCACTTGGTATCCTTTCATTCTGCTCTGTTCTCTTTCTTTCTCCAGTATTTATGAACGCAGCGATACCAATAGCAGCAGTATTGGCGGTAAGAACACATTTATTCAAAGCTTGGTCAGAAGTTTACATTTTTGAATGGATGTTGTAACAATTGTAAAATCGAGCTGCTCCGTTTGATTGGCAGTTTGGAGTGTGGACATAAATCAGAGCGGAAAACATGAGCTTAGAATGGTCAGGTTATAAATTGGCCTGTTCACAGCACGCGTTGCACATATAGTTAGCCATGAACTCTTTCTGTGCTGGTATCTGTGCAATATGGCTCATCGTGATTCACTGCTGGGGTGCGAGAAGGACTCTGTTTACATGAGTGTAAGGGAGAAATTCAACAAAGTGGACAGAACAAGCCACATTTTGAATACGGATCTCAATTAAAATGTGCTGCTCCCTGTTGGACTGAGGCCCGGTTGAAATTGAGCCTCGAGCCTCAGTTGCACTGGTTCAGCCAGCTGCAGTGGGCAGATGGGGGCCTCAATACAGCTTGAGCAGGGCCTGCCCAGTTCAAACCAACTCCGACACTGGGCTGACCTACAGGGCGGCACGGCAGCACAGTGATTAACACTGCTGCTTCATAGCACCAGGGACCCCGGTTCAATTCTGGCCTCGGGTCACTGTCTGTGTAGAGTTTGCACATTCTCCCTCTGCAGGAAAAAAACAATTATTCCTCCGGGTGCTCCGGTTTCTTCCCGCAGTCCAAAGATGTGCAGGTTAGGTTGATTGGCCATGCTAAATTGTCACTTAGTGTGTCAGGGGGATTAGCAGAGTAAATACTTGGGGTTACGGGGATAGGTCCTTGGTGGGATTGTGGTCTTTACAGACTCGATGGGCAGAATGGCCACCTTCTACGCTATAGAGAATCTATGACCCTACAGATGTTGGAAATGGGGGTGCCAGTGGGAAGTGGACATGAAGTTGCGTGGGGGATGGTCGTGGGGTGAAGATTATTTTGTGGAATGAGGGGGTGCTTTGTCCACTTGGAATTTGCCAACTTCCCAATTTGGCCACAGGTCTATTTACAGTCAAGCTGGAACATGGGAGACCATGTCCCAAAATTGTCTTCACAAAAAACCAGGCTCAACAATTCTGAATGGCATCCACTACCAGTAACTCCAGCTGTGGCTTAATAAACAGAAGAGCAAGCGGTCAAGTTATAGCTTATCAATGACAGAGAACCACACGTGGAGATATTTAACTCTTGTGAAATCCTCTTCTATTGACCAGCACTGATGAAATTTTATGTGTAGCTAAGCTCCCGTGTATTATCACTGGGTTGTTAACCAAACTCAGAAGGTGGCATAATTCAAGCTATTGCAGATTGATCACCCAATATGCACTCCAACCAATTTTAATTTCTGCTGACTGCAATGGCAAAAGATTGAGCACAGTTTTTTAAAAACAACCATTACCCGCATAACATTATTACCCCCTAGCTGCATTGTTTCTTAATCTCCCCATCACCAGAATCAAGCCACTTTTAATCCAATATATAATATTGATAATTGTTTATCAAGTCAATCTTTCTCATTGATATTAGGGGTAGCACAATGGTTAGCACTGCTGCCCCATAGCGCCAGAGACTCAGATTCAATTCTGGCCTTGGGTGACTGTCTGTGTGGGGTTTGCACGCTCTCCCCGTCTTTGCGTGGATTTCCTCTGGGTGCTTTGGTTTTCTCCCACACTCCAAAGATGTGCAGGTTAGATAGATTGGCCATGCTAAATTGGCCCTTAGTGTCCCAAGATGTGTAGGTTAGGGGGGATTAGTGGGGTAAATATGCAGAGTTACGGGCATAAGTCGGGGGTGGGCGTGGCTAAGACGTTTTGGCAGAGAATTGGTGGAAGCTTGATGGGCCAAATGGCCTCCTTCTGCATTGTAGGGATTCTATGATGTGTATGTCAAAACTCATGGTTCCCTGTGGCATAGGAATTGATAGTTGAAAAAAAACTAAGGTCTATCTATGGTCCTGCCAATCAGAGCATAGACCTAGACTTAAAGATTAAGTTTACTTATTAGTGTCACAAGTAGACTTACATTAACACTGCAATTAAGTTACTGTGAAAATCCCCCAGTCGCCGCACTCAGGCACCTGTTCGGGTACACTGAGGGAGAATTTAGCATGGCCAATGCACTTAACCAGCATGTCTTTCGGACTGTGGGAGGAAACCGGAGCACCCGGAGGAAACCCATGCAGACATGGGGAGAATGTGCAATCTCCACACAGACAGTGACCCAAGCCCGGGAATCGAACCCTGGTGCTGTGAGGCAGCAGTGCAAACCACTGTGCCACCCGCCATTCCACCCTTAAATCCTTAACCTAAGACTTAATTTCTCCGGTCCCATATGGGACAGAGGGCAGCAACTCTTCCCGCATTGGTCCTGGTCCGTCGCAATATCTCTTGCTTCAGCCCAGGTGCTGTCCTGCTCTTAAAACCCCTCCTTATCTGTGATTCACCAGGTCTCCTTTGTTTGGCCCCACCTTCTTCAGCTCCTACAGTGATAATGGACTTGTTGATTCATGATAATCAAAGTCATTGAAATAAACCTTGACTTTGTGTGATAGTGCCAAGGAGATGGTAACAAATCAGTAGCATCTTTTACATTTCTCCTGATTTTAACTTCTCTTGCTAACATTCATTTTCCACTTAAGTAGAAAGTCAAGATCTACCCCAAATAGTCTACAATCAGACCCAGACATGGCATGAAGCAAAAGCCAGTGATGAAAATCTAGGCCCAGGAGATCATAGTCACTTTTTTCATCCCAAATATGCTGCACTCCCTACTTGTCATGGATAAAATAATTCACATCTTGTATCCCAAAAGACACAATGCTGAGTTACTGAGGCCAAGTGGCAGATTAGCTATCTTCACCTAAGGAGGCTGTAGTTTGGCTTCAGGGTTTTGCATTCACTAAACAAATAAATGAAATCATTTTCCAAAAGTCCTGGATTCAAATTCTTGTATTCGACTTCAAGACTAGTGGACATTTTAATTTTCTTTTCATTCTTTGTCTGTCTTCCCCTACATTAATTTACTGTGTGGAATGCTGGGTGAATTACTCAATAATTGAAGCTTGCAACTGGGAAAACAAACCTGCAGGCCGGGATTTTCCGGCATTCCCTCCATGGCGTGTTTTCCTGTGGCGTAGGGAGCTTTCCTTTGGCTGTTGGTGGGATCTTCCAGTCCTGCCACAGTTTACGGCATTTTGTGTGGCTCGCCTGCCCCGCCATCGGGGACTGGAAGATCCCACAGGTAGGAAGGGCTGGAAAGTCCCACCTATAGGCTGGAATTTCCAGTCCTGCTGCTGTGGATTCATCCACAGCGAATGTGGGAGACATGCAAAATGTCCATTGACTTTGACAGGACCGGAAGATTCTCCCAGAGGGAAGTTCCAGAAAATTCCATTCCATTGGCAAATGTCGACTTTAAGCATTTTAAGTCAGTTGATTATAGATCCATGCTGGTGAAGCAGTGGCTTGTACCGCACTGTCAATGCAGAGGAGCTAAGAGAGCTTGATAACGAAACTCATTGCTCTCTAGAGGTCCACCAGTCAGCGCTTGTTAGTAATAAGTTGAGGTGAAGGGAGATCCCAAGGAATTTTTTGGAAATCACCAGTATGATTTTGCGGTTTTGTTAGTATTTGACAATGCTAAAAACAGGTGCTCAAAGAGAAAAACTGGGCTGGACGCAAAACGAAAAGTCTCCAGAAAGAGATGTTGTCCAGCCAGTGACAATTTGAGTGACTGAAATCAGTCAAGCACCTTTCCTCTTGCTCCTCAGAGAAGGGGACCACTGTGTGTGCTGATTTAATGTGAGGAGTTGTGGAATATTACATTTGACATGATGAGTAATCGGCATTTTCTCCTCTGCCCCGCAGACATTTTTGGCTTATACCCATGGCAACGAGAAGGAACTGTCCTCTGCTGTGGCCTTTACCTCACTGTCTCTCTTCAACATCTTGGTGACTCCACTATTTCTGCTCTCCACCGTGATCAGATTCACAGTTAAAGCCTTGGTCAGGTATGGTCATCATGTGTACTTTCCAGGACGGTGTTTGTTTTGGACTTGGACGTTGCGACAAATCTCTTCACTGAGGGTGGCGCAGTGGTTAGCACTGCTGCCTCACAGCTCCAGGGATTTGGGTTTGATTCCCGGCTTGGGCCACTGTCTGTGTGAAGTCTGCACATTCTTCCCTGTCTGCGTGTGTTTCCTATGGGTACTCTGATTTCCTCCTACAGTCTGAAAGGTGTGTGGTCTTGGCTATGCTAAATTGTCCTTAGTGTCCCAGGATGTTTATGTTAGAGGGATCAGTGGGGTAAATGTGTGGGTTTGAGGGGATAGAGCCTGGGTGGGTTTGTTGCAGACTCAATGGGTCAAATGGCCTTCTTCTGCAGTGTAGGGATTCTATGATTCTTTCTATGATTTCTATGGTGATAATCCAATATCATTATCATTTTGGAAGTTCAATGTCCTTCTTCCAGAACTACCCAAGTAAGATAATAATAAAAATTGCATTTATTTGCAGCCATGATTCGATATCTCAGAATGCTAATAACTGCACTACAATTTGATTGGTGCAGAGAACGTTGAGTAGAAAAGCCATTGCTTCACCATTGTTAGTTGCCACAATTGGTGACTGTGCCTTCAGTTGGAGTGGCACAGTGGTTAGCACTGCTGCCTCACAACGCCAGGGACCTGGGTTCGATTCCCGGCTTGGGTCACTGTCTGTGTGGAGTTTGCACGTTCTCCCCGTGTCAGCGTGAGTTTCCTCCGGGTGCTCTGGTTTCCTCCCACAGTCCAAAAGACGTGCTGGTTAGGTGCATTGGCCATGCTAAATTTTCCCTCAGGTGCATTGGCCATGCTAAATTCTCCCTCCCTCGAACAGGCGCCGGAGTGTGGCGATTAGGGAAATTTCACAGTAACTTCATTGCAGTGTTAATGTAAGCCTACTTGTGACACTAATAAAATAAACTTTAAACTTTAATCTCGATGAACATGCATGAGATGCTGATGCAGACAAAAGGGCTTTCTGACGTTTATTGGGGAACTCAACCGGCCTTGTAAGTCAGGAGAACAAAATCCCAAACGATTTTCCTGCCATCGGGAATCTTTGTTTGCTTTTCACCAAATTTAATTTCCCTGCCCGCCGCCATTCCCACTGCTGGCGGAACTGGAAGATTCCGCCAGATGTGTGGAGGTAGGAAATTCAGTTGTGAGAAACACATGTTAATCGTTCTTACCTACACTTACTATCCTTTAAAAAAAACTTTGCACTGTGAAAATTCATGTTCTGATGTATGGAACTTTGGGCTTGGAAATTCAGGGCCAGGATTTTACAGTCCCGTCACGGAGTGTCTCCCGCAAGTGGTTGCAGCCTGCTGTTTAAATTCACGTTTTCTACAGCGGAAATGTAATATCTCACCGGCTGGGAGAGCAGGAAGATCCTGGGGCCCTGGCATCTGGTTGTGGATTTTTTAAAATCTGCCCTGTATTTTGTACTCGGAGATTTTTTAAATGTCATTCCTTACTTCATAGTTCATTTTTATTTAATCTTCGCTTGAAGTAGGTTCGCTGTCATCCCAGACACATCACAGGTCTAGATTCTGCACTGCTGTAGGAGTTGTGATATATGTAACTGAGCGTGTAGGTGAGCCAGGGTTACAGTTTGTTTTTCTCTGACTCATTGACGAAGAAGCAATGGATCATTTTCTGCACCTGTGATTAGTGAAGACTACGATGAGTAATGGAACATGTTGCAGCTTAATTATTACCACACTGGGCCAAATCTCCCAGTCTCCCGATCATCAGAGACCAAACATATGACTGAAACTTCCCGGGCAACTCCCGGATGGGTTTGAGACCAAGACTTCCAGGTCCATCTTCAACTTCTGATGGGTAATTTCCCTGCTTCCTGCAATCTCCCACAAAAGTCTCCAACTTTGAGTCAGAATCAGAGATTTGGGACAGTTATGCAGTGCTTACTTGGGTAGTTATCCAGAAAATGTCAGACAGATGAAAAAAATAGTTTAACATCTGGGTACCTCCATAATTAACCTTCCACATAATTGACTCCCCAATCATCTCACTCCCTCCTCTCTGAATACACACCCCAACACCAAACTAACCCCCCACTCCACCCCGCCCCCCCCCCCCCCATGGGGGAGGGGGGGGGGGTGGTTAATGCTGCTGTGCTTGAGGACCAGGAATGGTCCGACAAGCAGGGGATGCCAGCGAGAGCACTGAGGTGGTAGCGTGGGAGTGGGGGGGTGCTATCTCTGACTGTGCGGGGGGCGGGGTGAAGGAGCTGATGATGGAAGGGGGTCAGAGTAAATGATTGCTCCAATCGGGGTTGAGGAAGGGAGTCCCTGAGGCCCTGGAGTGGGGGGAGGTTTATTGGAGTTCTGATTGGGGGACCCTTTAAAGATGGTGCCCCGATCTCTGAGCAGCCGCGTTTTGCCAGTGTGTTTAAGCCCTGCCCCCTGCTTCGTGACAGCGTGAATCACGCCCTCCTAGATTTTTTGTTTGGCTTTGTTTGGTAGAATCTGACCGGTTTCTGTGAAGAGAAACACACTGGTGTTCTCGCCAGAAACAACATTCTGCCATTTTTTGGTAATATTTCACCCTAGGCATTCTAATTGGAACTTTCTTCAGCTTAGATGTTCTCTGCGATTTAATGTATAGAAAAATAGAGGTTTTTCAGAGGCCTCCAGATTACGTAATAGCCTGAACAGTGTTGGTGACAGAGGGGTGAACAAGCACAGAGCTCTAAGCTAAAATGCTGCTTGCAATATTTGAACATTGAAGTAGCCAAGCCTGGAGGTAACAAATGTATAAACTGGGTGAGATATATTTTTGTCTTGGTTTGGGGTATCCAGAAAGAGGCAAATGACTTTCACATGAATCTAGCAACTTAACACTGCACCTGTTTTTGACTTGAGAAGAAGTTGTATTTAACTTGGTGGCAGTTTTTGTCCTGGGTTGAAATAATGAGACTGTCTTTCCTACAAGGTCATAAAGTAAAGTCAAAGTTTGAAGTTTATTTATTAGTCACAAGTAGGCTTACATTAACACTGCAATGAAGTTACTGTGAAAATCCTCTAGTCGCCACACTCCGGCGCCTGTTCAGGTACACTGAGGCGGAATTTAGCATGGCTAATTCACCTAACCAGCAAGTCTTGGACTGTGGGAGGAAACCAGAGCACCCGGAGGAAACCCACACAGACACGGGGAGAACGTGCAGACTCTGCACAGTGACCCAAGCCGGGAATCGAACCAGAGTCTCTGGCGCTGTGTTGCAGCAGTGCTAACCACCGTGCTAACCACCGTGCTACCATGCCGCCCACGAGATAAAGGTCTGAATCTTCCAAGTAGCAAGGATTGCCGCTGTGCTCGAAGGTTCTCCTGACCCGAAGCTGCTGTGCATTTCTTTCAGGATCTTCTGATCCCAGCTGTCAAAGAAATGCACAGCACAGAATCCCTCTGAAAACTGCATTGGAGCAGAGTTAGGGAATGATAGAGCTTGCCCCCATTTGGCAGCACTCATTGCCTTGATGGTAAGTGGCATGGGTGGCACAGTGGTTAGCACTGCTGCCTCACAGCGCCAGGGACCCGGGTACGATTTCCGGCTTGGTTCACTGCCTGTGGAGTCTGCACATTCTCCCCGTGTCTGCATGGGTTTCCTTTGGGTGCTCTGGTTTCCTCCCACATTCCAAAGATGTGCAGTTTAGTGAATTGGCCATGCTAAATTGCCCCTTAATATCAGAGTGACTAGGATAAATGCAAGGGGTTATGGGAATAGGGCCTGGGTGGGATTGTGCAGACTCGATGGTCTGAATGGCCTTCTTCTATGAAGTGTAAAGGCCAAGTACCTGAATGGGGGGATGGGTGAGATGGTGAGTGAGTAGAAGGGTAGGTGGGTAGGTAAGTGAGGGGAGTATGTGTGGGTATGTGGATGAGGTAGGTGGGTGGATGGGTGAGGTGATAGGTGGGTAGATGGATGAATGGATAGTTGGATCGGGCCAAGTCTACTCAGGGGATAGTCAGGTCCTGTAGAGGGGGTGGTTGGGTCTGAGGGTGTAGTCGGGTTGTCTGGCGGTTGGGTAGTTGAGCCCTATAAGATGGATAGTTGGACAGGGGGATAGTATGTGATCTTGGAGAGTGTCGCATGGTTGGGCCGTAGGGTGGTCAGGTCGAATCGGTGGGTAGTTGGATTGTCAGGAGTATGGTCAGGTCAGGAGATGGATGGGCATGTCAGGGATGATCAGGTGGTTCGGGGCGTAGTCAGGGGGGCTGATAGGGCAGCTCGGTTGTGGAGTTACCCAGATGTTTTAATCGGTCAAACCTTTCCAGGATGTTGAGTACAGCAGATATACCCAAAGTCTTTGACTCTAACTCTAAGTCAGAGACATTCACTGGGGGTCCCGGGGAGCAGGGGGATTTCCTATCAGAAGTTTCAACATCCTGGGCAATTCCCACATAGGTCCGTGCATCAGGACTTCCATTGGGTTCTTCCGTTTAATTTCAGTCCAAATCCGGTCTCCAATGATCCGGAAACTGGACGATTTGGCCCAATCTGTTTTAGTGATGTTGGTTGAGGAATAAAATAGGCCCTGGACACCAGAACACCCATGCACCTCATCAAAACAGCACCACAGGATCATGTAGGTCCACTGGGAGATTGTTGGTTAAATATCTTATCTGAAAGACTTTGACACTGCAGATCCCCCTCAGTGCAGCAACGGAATCTCAGCCCCCATTTTGTGTTCAAGTCCCTTGGGTCGGGCTTGAAATCACAGCTTTCTAACTTAGGAATGAAATTGTAACTCAATCATCCATGTGTCAGAATGTTATAGAGTCATAGAGATGTACAGCATAGAAACAGACCCTTCAGCCCAACTTGTCCATGCTGCCCCTATTTTAAACACTAATCTAGTCCCAATTGCCCGCGTTTGACCCATATCCCTCTATACCCATCTTACCCATGTAACAGTCTAAATGCTTTTTAAAAGACAAAATTGTACCTGCCTCTACTACTACCTCTGGCAGCTTGTTCCAGATGCTCACCACCTTCTGTGTGAAAAAATTGCCCCTCTGGACCCTTTTGTATCTCTCCCCTCTCACCTTAAACTTATGCCCTCTAGTTATAGACTCCCCTACCTTTGGGAAAAGATGTTGACTAGCTGATCTATGCCGCTCATTATTTCATAGACCTCCTTAAGATCACCCCTAAGCCTCCTATGTTCCAAAGAAAAAAGTCCCAGTCTATCCAGCTTCTCCATATAACTCAAACCATCAAGTCCCGATAGCATCCTAGTAAATCTTTTCTTTACTCTTTCTAGTTTAATAATATCCTTTCTATAATAGGGTGATCAGAACAGTACACAGTATTCCAAGTGTGGCCTTACCAATGTCTTGTACAACTTCAACAAGACGTCCCAACTCCTGTATTCAATGTTCTGACCAATGAAACCAAGCGTGCCGAATGCCTTCTTCACCACTCTGTCCACCTGTGACTTCACTTTCAAGGAGCTATGAACCTGTACCCCTAGATCTCTTTGTTCTATAGCTCTCCCCAATGTACTACCATTAACTGAATAAGTCCTGCCCTGGTTCGATTTATCAAAATGCATCACTTTGCACTTATCTAAATTAAACTCCATCTGTCATCCATCAGCCCACTGGCCCGATTGATCAAGATCCCAGAATCTTAAAATATGGGGCTCTCCATGACTCACTAAGTGAATGAACTGAATGGGATTGTATTGAAGCATGCACATGAGGAAAAGGTTCTGATGAATTACCTGATTACGCTTGGAACAACATCGAAGGTGGAATAGCTGATCTCACTGTTGCCAGCCTAGAACAGGAGAATTTGATCTACCAGAGTTCTGGTTCCTGAATGCTGTGGAGTGGTGCTTCGAGAAAGTTTACAGGTATTAGGCGAGGGCAAGATAAAGGTGATGCGCATCAATTGGACACGAGGCTCGAAGCTTCAGTAAAAGAAGGCTTTTATTAACTAACAATGGAGCTATCAGAACTTTAACACACTATCCCAGACTGAAGGGGTCCCGTCCGAGCAGGGACTCTTATGCCTTTCCCAGCAGGTGGAGCCCGACTGGGATGTGCCACAAACGTAACAAACACAGGTGTAACAATCCCACCCTAACCCAACAGCAACATTAGTACAATCCCACAGTAACCTATATACATTCCTGTAGTACTGGCCAGCCCTGGCTCAGTACTATCCAGTGGGAACCAACGATGGTTCACCACATTCACCCCTCCTTTGAGAACAAAGGCCGGCGGGGTACGAAAACAGACTAAAATGTCAGCAGATTATAAGTTCAGACGGTCTGGAGGACCGCACCGTGGTTGTGACCTCCTCAATACCGGCGGTGACACCGGAGTAGGCACTTGCGGTGGCGTTCTCCCCAAAACGGCGTCCAGCTGTTCTCCCACGGACTCACAGGCCGGTTGACCCTGATGAGACGGTAGTGCAGGGGATCCTGACACATCCTGCGGTGGCGACCATCTTCGGGGCTCAGGCAAGCTGTGCATTGGAGTAAAACTGTTAAGCAATGGTCCCGATGCTGCCCGCGCTACGTCCGGGGAAGAAATAAGGGATAATGGATTCGTCACTGGGGGTATGGGAGCGACAGGAGTTGCTACGTCCCCTGCGGGCGCCAGGTCTCCGATCGAGACTGTGTCCTCTCGCCCGTCAGGATATGCCACATAGGCATACTGAGGGTTGGCGTGGAGGAGGTGGACCTGTTCGACCAAGGGGTCGGACTTGCGGGCCCTTACATGTCGCCGCAGGAGGACGGGTCCTGGGTACGTCAACCAGGCTGGTAAAGATATCCCCGAGGAAGACTTCCGAGGGAATGAGAACATCCTCTCGTGGGGAGTAGCATTGGTTGCCGTACACAGGAGGGAGCGAATAGAGTGAAGCGCATCAGGGAGGACCTCCTGCCAACGGGAGACTGGAAGACCTTTGGATCTCAACGCCAATAGGACAGCCTTCCAGACTGTAGCATTCTCTCGTTCCACCTGTCCATTACCCCTAGGGTTGTAACTCGTGGTCCTACTAGAGGCAATCCCGTATGAGAGCAGGAATTGCCTCAAGTCATCGCTCATGAACGACGAGCCCCTGTCGCTATGGATATAGCTGGGGTACCCGAACAGGGTAAAAAGATCACGGAATGCCTTGATCACCGTGGCAGCTGATGTGTCCAAGCAGGGGACAACAAACGGGAACCGGTAGTACTCATCTATTATGTTCAGAAAGTACACGTTCCGATCCGTTGAGGGAAGGGGGCCCTTAAAATCAACACTCAGCCTCTCAAAGGGGCGAGTGGCCTTGACCAAATGTGCCCGGTCAGGTCGGTAAAAGTGCGGTTTGCATTCCGCGCAAATCCGACAGCTCCTTGTTACCGACCTGACGTCCTCCACCGAGTAAGGCAGGTTGCGGGCTTTGACAAAGTGGTAGAGCCGAGTGACCCCAGGATGGCACAGATCATTATGGAGGGCGTTCAAGTGATCCTCCTGAATACTAGCGCATGTTCCACGCGAGAGGGCATCCGAGGGCTCATTGAGTTTCCCTGGACGATACATGATATCGTAGTTATAGGTGGAGAGTTCAATTCTCCACCGCAAGATCTTGTCATTCTTGATCTTGCCCCTCTGCGAGTTGTTGAACATGAACGCCACGGACCGCTGGTCCGTGATCAGGGTGAACCGCTTTCCCGCCAGGTAATGGCGCCAGTGTCTGACGGCCTCCACAATGGCCTGGGCCTCCATTTCCACCGCTGAATGCCGAATTTCGGGGCCTTGGAGGGTGCGGGAAAAAAACGCGACGGGCCTGCCCGCCTGGTTAAGTGTGGCGGCCAGGGCGAAATCAGATGCATCGCTTTCCACCTGAAAAGGGATGGATTCGTCTACCGCGTGCATCGTGGCTTTCGTGATGTCGTGTTTCAATTCCTTGAAGGCCAATGGCATGAGTGGAAAAGTCGTGGACTTAATAAGCGGACGGGCTTTGTCCGCGTAGTTGGGGACCCACTGCGCATAACAGGAGAAGAAGCCTAGGCATCTTCTCAGTGCTTTTGCGCTAGCGGGCAAGGGAAGTTCAGCAAGGGGGCGCATACGGTCTGGATCAGGGCCAATGACCCCGTTTTCCACCACGTATCCCAGGATGGCTAACCGGCGCGTACGGAATACACACTTCTCCCTGTTGTAGGTCAAGTTCAGGCGAGATGCAGTGCGTAAGAAGTTCTGGAGATTTGTGTCATGGTCCTGCTGATCATGGCCGCAGATGGTGACATTATCCAGGTACGGGAAGGTAGCCCGCAGCCTGTTCTGGTCCACCATTCGGTCCATAGCACGCTGGAAGACCGAGACCCCATTGGTGACACCAAATGGAACCCTAAGAAAATGATACAAACGACCATCCGCCTCAAAGGCCGTGTATTGTCGGTCCTCTGGGCGAATGGGGAGTTGGTGGTAGGCGGACTTGAGGTCTATGGTGGAGAACACCCGGTACTGCGCAATCTGATTGACCATATCAGATATGCGCGGGAGAGGATACGCATCCAGCTGCGTATATCGGTTAATGGTCTGACTGTAATCAATGACCATCCGGGGTTTGTTCCCGCTCTTGACCACCACAACCTGTGCTCTCCACGGACTAACACTGGGCTGTATGATCCCTTCTTTGAGGAGTCGCTGAACATCAGATCTGATGAAGATCCGATCCTCAGTGCTGTAACGCCTACTTTTAGTAGCAATGGGCTTGCAGCCTGGTACCAGATTCTGAAATAAAGAGGGTGTGGTGATCTTTAACGTAGAAAGATTGCAGGCGGGGCGCGTTGGGCAATTTGGAGACTGCAGCTGTTCTCCCACTGCCAGCGAAGGGAGTGGCCCACCGTACTGTAGGATCAAACTCTTCATGTGGACCATAAAGTTTAGTCCGAGGAGAATTGGTGCGCAAAGATACGGCAACACAAGGAGCCTGAAACGCTCGTAAATTGTGCCTTGTACTTTCAAGGTTACCACACAACGTCCTAGCACAGCGACAGACCGGGACCTTGATGCCATAGAGATTGTCTGTTTGGCAGGTTGAATCTGGAGTCCACACCTCTTCACAGTGTCAGGGTGGATAAAGCTCTCAGTGCACCCGCTGTCAAACAGACAATAAAGCACATGATTGTTTACCTGGATATCCATCATCGAACGATCAAGCCTGTGAGGCTTAGCCTGGTCCAGGATGATCGACGCCACCGTTGGTCCATGAACGTCACTGCAGGCAGCTGAGGTCAACGCTGAGGACCCCTGCTGGTCGCTCGTGGTCATCGTCGACCAAAATGGCCGCCCCCATGAATTGCACATGGGTGAGGGCGCCAAACTTAGCGACGCCTGGTGGTCATCCTCCTCCGACTCCGTCGACCGCAATGGCGTCGTCCTGGACTCGCACGTGGACGAACCCCGCGAGGACTTCGACGACGATGGTGATGATCCCAGTTCCGAAGGGTCACAGGCCGCATTGCCGTTCCTGGGCTTCGATCTGCACACCTTCGCATAATGCCCCTTTTTACCGCATGCGGTACAGATTACCGCTTTAGCGGGACACTTTTGTCGGGTATGTTTTGCTCCTCCGCAGAAATAGCACCGCGGGCCGCATGGGGCTGCAGCCGTCGTCTGGCCCACATGGGAGCACGCCATAACACCGCACTTCAAGCACGAGGGGTGAGGAGGGATTTGAGACTGCTCCTGCCACGTTGTCTCCACGTGGTCCTCCGGATACAGGACTAAGCTCTTCGAAGCCGACTCGAGCATTTCAGCTAATTCCATGGCTTGGGTCAGGTTGAGATTACCCTTTTCTAGCAGCTTGAGACGGATGTATGAAGACCCGACCCCGGCCACAAACGCATCCCGGGCGAGGTCGTACATGCTCTGCTCAGCCGACACAGCTTTGCAGTCACAGCCCCTGGCTAGCTGTAAGAGCTCATTGGCGTAGTCCTCCAAGGTTTCGCCCGACTGCCGACGTCGTGTAGCGAGGAGGTAACAAGTGTGGATCTCGTTAGGAGGTTTCGTATAGCGCTTCTTTAGAAGCTCGAGGGTCCTAGGGTAAGTGGTGGCCGCACGGATCGCGAGGTAGACTGTGTCGCTTACCCTCGCATGGAGGACCCGGAGTCTGTCATCATCTGTGGTGACCACTGCGGAGGCTGCTAGGTAATCTTCAAAACACTTCAGCCAGTGGTCGAAGGTGTTAGCAGCGCCCACCGCACGTGGATCTAGCGTCAGATGTTCTGGCTTGAGGATTTGCTCCATACTCTCCTTTCTTTTTTTTTCTTCCGTCGAGAGTTTAATTTTAGTTAATAAAATTGATGCGCATCAATTGGACACGAGGCTCGAAGCTTCAGTAAAAGAAGGCTTTTATTAACTAACAATGGAGCTATCAGAACTTTAACACACTATCCCAGACTGAAGGGGTCCCGTCCGAGCAGGGAGTCTTATACCTCTCCCAGGAGGCGGAGCCCGACTGGGATGTGCCACAAACGTAACAAACACAGGTGTAACAATCCCACCCTAACCCAACAGCAACATTAGTACGATCCCACAGTAACCTATATACATTCCTGTAGTACTGGCCAGCCCTGGCTCAGTACTATCCAGTGGGAACCAACGATGGTTCACCACAAAAGGTTGCGCTTAAAGTAGAAACCTCAGACCCTCAAGCTTCCCCCATCCGTTATACGACCACCAGTTGCCTTCCCCATAGTGGACGGGATTCTCCGGTCTCTCGAGTGACGGGACCTGTTGCGAGTGAGAACGGAGAATTTGGCGATCCAACCAAAACTCCATTCACTTCCAGCGGCACCAGAAAATCTCAGCCGTGAGTGAGGACGGAAGATTTTGGCTTTCGAAAGGACCTGCACAAGATGGCAGATATCCTGGGCACCTGCCAGTATGCTGTAGTGAGCCCAGTATTGGCCAGGACTTGAGTCTTCTCTCTTCAAGGGTGAAGAAGACTGGAAAGAAATAGGCACAGAAAACCTGTTCCAAACAAACATTTCACCCCGGGGATGTTTACGGTAACTTCATTGCAGTGTTAACGTAAGCCTACATGTGACACTAATAAATAAACTTTAAACGTTTCCAGTTTCCCTTTTCCTCTTTGCAACCTGTGTCATTCCTCACCTTCACTCAACCATCTCGTGCTCTTTCCCCAGACATTGTAATCTCTAAATACTCCCTTAAAACATTGAATTGCCTCAGACATTTCTGGCTGGGAAAACATACCCACTCAAACTGAAGAGCTTACTTAAAATCTTTTTGACTGAAGGTTGGAATTGTGTGAATGCCAAAGAACATGTCCCTTCCTCGTATTTAGCCTAATGAGCAGCAATAAAGTCTTACAAATTTGTACATTGTATCATTGGACTTCTCTGCTCGAGGGCCAATGTTAGTTGCCTAGGCAACTTTTCTAAAACATAGGAACATATGAATATTTAAGAAAAGGATAGAGCTGTTACATCCAACAAAAATCTTTGGCCCTTTTAAAAAAATACATAAACTTCATTCAATCACCTTCTCATTGTACCCATCAATTCCTTCTACCTCCCAAAACGTCCCTTGAAGCTAATCATAGTGCCTCTTTTAATGTCCTTGTCTGGTAACTTGTTCCACAATTCTGAGCTGCAGTATTTTAACCCTTAGGAGGGTAACTTAACAGAAAGACATTCTGCACTGTAAGCCCGGTGTAGGATAGGCTATGCTCAAGAAAAGGAATTACTCATGTTAGAAATGGACAAAAAGAAAGGAAAGATAAAAAAGATGAAAAAAAAGATGAAAAAAAAAGCTATCAATGAATGTATTTGAGGTATAATTTTCTGAAGGAAACTTTGGGAGAGGCAGTGCCATTGTGGTATCTGGCATGACTTTAATCAGGCAATTGAGGTAGGTCTATTAGAATATGAACTCCCTGATTAAGGGCCAAATTGATGGGCAAATCAGGGAGCCTCTTGCTTTGTATTTAATCAGGAGTGCTGAAAGCGCTCTATATGCTGATGTCAGACTCATAAATAAAGGGATTTTAATGAAGGGACTTCTGCCTCTGAGAATTTATTACAGTATCATCAGTGGATATGCAATCCAAAGACCCAGGGTAAAGCTAATGGATTTAAATCCCACCACGGCAGATAAATATCTATAATTAAAAGTCTAATGATAACCAAGAGACCATTGTCATAAAAACACATCTGGTTCATTAATTGGTCGATGTTACCTGGTCTTGCCTACATGTGACTCGAGACCCACAGCAATGTGACTAACTCTTAAATATGCTCTTTGGAAATGGCCTAGCAAGTCACTCAGTTGTATCAAACCAATAAGAAAATGTGAATAAAAAATTAAACTGGATGGACTACCTGGCATTGACCTAGGTACCAGAAATTACAACCGCGAACGCAGCCCTGTTGACCCTGCAAAGTCCTCTTTACAGGGGGCTTGTTTTGTTTTATTAATTCATGGGACATGGGCATCGCTGGCTTGGCCAGCATTTATTGTCCATCCGTAGTTGCCCTTGAGAAGGTGGTGGTGAGCTGCCTTCTTGAATCGCTGCAGTCCATGTGCTGTGGGTTGACCCACAATGCCGTTAGGGAGGGAATTTCAGGATTTTGACTCAGCGACTGCGAAGGAAAGGCGATATATTTCCAAGTCAGGATGGTGAGTGGCTTGGAGGAGAACTTACAGGTGCCAACTAGTCAGCAGCCTGACGTCAAACAAAAGCAGAAAATGCTGGAAAATCTCAGCAGGTCTGACAGCAAGTGTGGGGAGAGAATGGAGCCAACGTTTTGAGTCTAGATGATGCTCTATTCTCTCCCCCACAGATGCTGTCAGATCTGCTGGGATTTTCCAGCATTTTCTGTTTTTTGTTTCAGATTCCAGTATCCCCAGTATTTTGCTTTTAGCTTGACACAAAAGCAAGGAGCAGCACCAGGCACACCTAAAAATGATGTGCCAACCTGGTGAAGCTACAACACAGGACTACTTGTGTGTCAAACAGCAAGCAATAGATAAAGCTAAGCTATTCCGCAACCAATGGATCAGATTTAAGCTCTGCAATCCTGCCACATCGACCCATGAATGGTGCTGGACAACTAAACAACTCAGTGGAGGAGGAGGCTCCATAAATATCCCCATCCTCAATATTGGAGGAGCCCAGCCCATCAGTGCAAAAGATCAGGCTGAAGCATTCGCAACAATCTCCAGTCAAAGGTGCTGTCTGGATTATCCATCTCAATCCCTTCCAGAGTTCCCCAGCATCAGAGATGTCAATCTTCAACCAAGTTGATTCACTCTACATGATAGAAATGGCTAACGACACCAGATATTGCAAAGGCTATGGGCCCTGACAATATTCTGGCAATAGTACTGAAGACTCGTGATCTAGCTATACCCTTAGCCAAGCGGTTCCAGTGCAGTTCAGCACTGGCATCTTCCCAACAATGTGGAAAATTGCCCAGGTATGTCCTGTACAGAAAAAGCAGGACAAATCCAACCCAGCCAATTACCACCCCATCAGCCTACTCTCGATCATCAGTAAAGTGATGGAAGGGGTCATCAGCAGTGCTACCAAGTGGCACTTACTCAGCAATAAAGTGCTGGTGAACAGTTTAGGTTCCACCAAGGTCACTCAGCGCCTGACTTCATTACAGCCTTGGTTCAAACAGGGACAAAGGAGCTGAATTCCAGAGGTGAGGTGCGAGTGACAGCCCTTGACATCAAGGCTGCATTTGACCAAGTGCGACATCAAGGAGCCCTAGCGAAACTGGAATCAATGGGAATCAGGGAAAACCCTCCACTGGCTGGAGTCATACCTGGCACAAAGGAAAATAGTTGTGATTGTTGGAAGTCAAACATCTCCGCTCCAGGACATCACCACAGGAGTTCCTCAGGGTAGTGTCCTAGGCTCAATCATCTTCAGCTGCTTCATCAATGACCTTCCTTCCATCATAAGATCAGAAGTGGGGATGTCTGTGGATGACTGCACAATGTTCAGCACCATTGAAGGGGCTGGATAGGGTAGAGGTGGAGAGATTCTTTCCACTTAGAAAGGAAGCTAGAACTAGAGGGCACAGCCTCAAAATAAAGGGGGGTCAGTTTAGGACAGAGTTGAGGAGGAACTTCTTCTCTCAGAGGGTGGTGAATCTCTGGAATTCGCTGCCCACTGAAGTGGTGGAGGCTACCTCATTGAATATGTTTAAATCACGGATTGATGGATTCCTGACCGGTAAGGGAATTAGGGGTTATAGAGATCAGGTGGGTAAGTGGAACTGATCCACTTCAGATCAGCCATGATCTTATTGAATGGCGGGGCAGGCTCGAGGGGCTAGATGGCCTACTCCTGCTCCTATTTCTTATGTTCTTATTCGCAACTCCTCAGATACTGAAGCAGCCCATGTCCAAATGTAGCAAGATCTAGGCTTGGGCTGACAAGTGATAAGTAACATTCATGCCACAAAAGTGCCAGACAGTGACTATCTCCAGCAAGAGAGAATCTAACCATCATCTCTTGCAACACAATGGCATTAACATTGCTGAATCTACAAACATTCACTCCCTCCACCACTGATGTACATTGGCAGCAGCATGTACGACCTACAAGATGTACTGCAGCAACTCACTAAGTCTCCTCAGGCCACAACTTCCAAACCCATGACCACTGCCATCTAAAAGGACAAGGGCAGCAGACGTTTGGGAACACCACCACTTGCAAGTTCCCCTCCAAGCCACACACCATTCTGACTTGGAAATATAGCGCTGTTCCTTCACTATCGCTGGGCCAAATCCGCCCTGACAGCACTTTGGATGTACCTACACCATGTGGACTGCTCACCACCACCTTCTCAAGGGTACTTAGGGATGGGCAATAAATGCTGGCCCAGCCAACAACACCCACATCCCATGAATTAATTTAAAAAGTAAATTGTAGAACTTGATCTATGAACAAAATAAAGCCTTTGCACAGGCAGTTTGAAAGAGGAATCCACTCAGTTCCACTGCTCTTGTTCCATAGCCTTTGAGTTTTATTTTAATTATTTTTGGCTTAACAGCAATTGTAGATTCTGCCTCCCACCACTTGTTCTTTTAGTGATGTCTAGATATCAACACTGCCACCTGGGAAAACAATGTGCTTTCAGTTCTTGCTGTTATCAGCTTTGGGTGTTATTGGCCTCCAACAGGGATTTTCACTTAGGCAAGATTGGGGGATTCACAGAGACTTTCCTGCACTCAAATAAGGAGCCAGATCCTGCCGGAGTCGTGCATTTTAAAGCGGGCGCTATCAGATTATTTCTTGCACCCTGCCACTCAAATATAATTAGTGTCATAAGTTTTGGCAGCGCAACAAGGAAGATGGAGCATCTGGGACCTCAGTGAACAGCAGAAGCAACGATATACGGGCTGGGAAAGAAACTGGAAAAACAAAGCGGCTGGGTGGATTAGAGTCAAATCAGATACGGAGAAAGATATATAGTCAGAGAAAGAAAGATTGATTAAAAGCAAGAGAGGCAATAAAAGACAAGGGAAAAGCAAGAAAAAGTATAGAATGGAAAACTTCAACTTGTTAAAATGTCCAATAAGAATTTGAAATGAGAGTTTCAATTCCGCCCTATCTAGACTAGAGAGGGTGTTTGGCATTGAACTTTATGGCCCCACCACAGAGGAGGTGGGGATGGAAAATGCGACCAGCCGTTCCAAAGACCATCGTCTTCAGTGGGAATGGAAAGTACCACCCTGTGGCCGAATGGCTGCAGAGGTTTAACTTTTAATATGCTGAAAGTTCATCAATCAAGAAAAGCTGATTTTTGGCCGAAGTTGTTTTTTTTTAAATATGCTGGAATTTTCTGTGGCCAAACTGGCCTGAAACTTATCAAAGGACAAAGGGTGTTAAATGTCACGGCTTGTTCCCAAACAAAATAACTTGGCTACAGACAGTTTTTCCTTATGGGTATTGAAATGTGGGCTATGTGCAGTAAGAGCTAATCATGACAGGGGTCTGGAGGGTCCTGACCCATTGTGCTGGCTTCAACTGATTGGCCTAATTGAATGATACAATGGGGTTTCTGATCAATTCATTGGCTGGTTGCCAAGGAACGTTTGGGGTATAAGAATGCTATCACAGTGAGTTTGGGCGGATTTTTCCCGTCTCGCCCGCCATGGAAATTGTAGTGGGCGGGACAGAAAATTCAGCGGACTATGCAAAGGTCCATTGACCTCAGGTGGGAATTAATGGCTTTGGGGTGAGCACGGCCAGAAAATCCCGCCCCTTGCGTTCAGTGTAAACCTGGGATCAAAGTTCACAGAAGGAGACAACATCCGGAAGAAGAGCAGGGTGACGTCCATTAGCCAAAACTTGGCCAGGTTTCATATGTAAGTATAAGCTAAGTAACGGATAGTGAGTATTTAGTTGGTGTATTGCAAGTATTAACTATTTTCAAAGTAGCTACCAAATAAAGAAAATTGTGTTTAAATATTTAAAGTTGACTTAGGGCCCAATTTTACCAAAACTTTGCGCCCGAATCGCGGTAAAGTTGGGCGTCGGGCCTATACCGCGATCTGCACTCGATTCCGAGCAGATCACGGCTTTACCGACACCCGATCGGGCGGCACGACAATTTAAATGTATTTGCATGCGTTTAAATCGACTTAATGAACCGCGCGCTCAACCCGACCGCCAAATCCCACTTTACCGTCTTCTGGCCCGATCCGCGTCCGCGCTGTAAGCGACCTGCAAAATAAAAGTCTGAAGTCGTCGCTGCAGCTTCCGAAGAGCGGGGTCAGAGCCTGCAACGGCTCTCTGACCCAGCTCCTCCTCTGTTTGGGGGGAGAGGGGGGGGAATCCAGATCATCCTCTGGTCGGGGGGGTGGGGCGTGGGTGGGAGAATGGGGGGGCTGGGACCCAGATCATCCTCTGGTCCGGTGGGGGGGCGTGGGGAGGTGGGACCCAGATCATCCTCTGGTCGGGGGGGTCCCGCAGCCAGTCTGTGGCCGATCGGTGGGGAGGGAGGGGGCAGGAGGGTCCGCCACCACTTTGCAGGCGATCCCTCCTCCCCACCGGAGGAACGAATCCCTCCTGCCGGAGTGGACGTGCGGCCATGCCATCCCACAAAACCTTCAGGATGAAGCGATTCCTCGCTAAGAAGATGAAGCAGCCATCTCTCCCGCTCTCTTGCCCCTGCAGGGAAGAGTAATCTGTGGCTGGTAGTGTACCAGTGATGGTGTATCCCTTTACAGGCCCAGCTTGGTCCTTCTCCGGTGTCTCCTCTTGGACTTGTACTGATCTTGTAGCCGGTTTTCATGCGGATCCACTGTGGAATCGGCCGGTTCCGCTTCATCTTCTTAGCGAGGAATCGCTTCATCCTGAAGGTTTTGTGGGATGGCATGGCTGCACGTCCACTCCGGCAGAAGGGATTCGTTCCTCCGGTGGGGAGGAGGGATCACACGCAGAGTGGCGGCGGAACCCCCTGCCCCCTCCCTCCCCACCGATCGGCCGCAGACTGGCAGCCGAACCCCCCTCCCCCGACTAGAGGATGATCTGGGTCCCGCCCCCCCTCCTCTCTCCCCCCTCCCCCGACCAGAGGATGACCGTCAGAGGGCTGCTCTCTCCGCTTTCTGCTTTTTTTTTCTTTCGCGCCCGGGCGCGCTCTGTCAGATTTTTTTGGAACTGCGCATGCGCAGTTCAGAGCTCCGATCGGTCTGCCAGTGCTAAGCCCCGCCCGCCCCGCCCACATTGCGAATCGGACCGGAGCCGGCAAAACGCGTATGGGCACGCTGCAAAGAGGATTCCAGGCTCGGATCTATTTGACGCCCAGATTCGGCACTTAGGCTCAAAATGGTAAAATCAGGCCCTTAGTGTCTTTATTGGCTATTAGAGGTTAAAACACACTGATACAGAATAGAATCATAGAATAGAATCCCTACAGTGCAGGAGGCCATTTGGCCCATCGCGTCTGCACTGACCACAATCCCACCCAGGCCCTATCCCCGTAACCCCACATATTTACCTGGCTAATCTCCCTGGCACTGTGGTCAATTTAGCACGGCCAGTCAACCTAACCCGCATATCTTTGGACAGTGGGAGGAAACCGGAGCACCCGGAGGAAACCCACGCAGACATGGGGAGAATGTGCAAACCCCACACAGACCAGTGACCCCGAGGCCAGAATTGAACCTGGGTCTCTGGTGCTGAGAGGCAGCAGTGCCAACCACTGTGCCACCGTGTCACCCATGTACAACCACACCTTTTACTAATGGTTACCACATTGTTCAAAGAAAACCTACATAAAGTTAAATATGAGCCCTAGCTTTCTGTGGTGAGGCTAATGGGCAAGTATTGTGCTAGTCAAGCGAGTGGGAGGTCTAATCTGAGGTGCCATTTGAATGAGGCAAATGGCGGAGTGGTGTAAACGGAATGGTAAGTTCTGGAAGTTTGCGACTCACAGCGTGTCTCTTCCCCTGTGCTTGCTGGCCAAATACGCATGAACTTACTATGACTTTAACTTCACTTTCCAAGATGATTTGGCCCAGGTTGTGCTCCTGAAGATCAGTTCTCAATTCACCTTCAGCTTCTGCTGTCCTAGGCCAGGTGAAAAGTTTACATTTATTTATTATTAGTGCCGCAAGTAGGCTTACATTAACACTGCAATGAAGTTACTGTGAAAATCCCCTCGTCGCCACACCTGTTCGGGTTACACTGAGGGAGAATTTAGCATGGCCAATGTACCCTAACCAGCACGTCTTCGGGACTGTGGGAGGAAATTGGAGGAAACGCATGGAGACACAGGGAGAAACTGCAGACTCCGAACAGACAGTGACCCAAACCGAGAATCGAACCCGGGATCCTGGCGCTGTGAGGCAGCAGTGCTGACCACTGTGCCACCGTGCCGCCCTGCTTGCCGTGGTCGCCATTATTTAATCCCTTTTTATTCCTAAGAACAGCCTGCAGCAATCCTATTATCTCTCAACTATCTTTTCCACTGGGAATATAGCCTGTTTAGATGATTGCTCCTCATTATCCAAATCCAAGTAGTTGGAGTGGCAGCTGCCTGGCAGCCCAAACTGGGATTGTTGCCAATATTTATTTGCAAGACTGCTTGAGGCTTTAGACGGGACTTTCTGGGTTTGTTCTGTATAGCGGGTAGATGGGAGAATCTCTTCCCGACCTGGGGAAACTTTGCAGGGGTTGGTGGTAGGGTTCCCTGAAGGACATGGGCTGAAGTTTGTGCTGGGATTACTGGCCTGTGGATTTTCTGGGCCTCATGATCTCTGTGTTGGTGCAATGCCCGCCACGTCCGTGTTGGTGCAGTGCCCGCCATGTCCGTGTTGGTGCAGTGCCCGCCACGTCCGTGTTGGTGCAATGCCCGCCACGTCCGTGTTGGTGCAGTGCCGTCCACGGACTTTGTGCATTGGCTGCAGATCGGTGAGGTCTCTTTTGAAACCGATGTTAAGTCTGTGGGAATGATTCGCTGGCCTCCCTGGACGATGCTGAAACTATTTTGTTTTGTCTTATCTTCCACCAGCCAGCAGAAGTTGAAAGAGTTTCTGACAAGTGACGAGATTTCAGACGATGGATTTCGGGGTGACGAGGCCTCACTCAATGTCGAGACGTGCAAAAAACATTCGGGAGTTGTAAGTAATAAAACCATGCTCACATTGTGCCAAAGGATAGATTTCCCTGAAGCAAATGTCAAGAGATGCAGATAGACAATACTGATGTGTCCAATATTGATTTAACTGCATCACTTTAAAAGAAAAATTGCTGATTGTACAGAGCCAGATAAAACCAAGATGACATTGCATAAATAGCTTAACATTAAAGTCCTCTTTATCCTAGTTTAAAGGTCATGGGCATGTCTATAAAATGCAATAAAAGAGAATTGTTACAATCTCAGTGGAAGGGAGGCAGTGGTATTGTCACTGGACTCGTAATCCAGAGACCCAGGACAAGATTCAGGGACCCAAGTTCAAATCCCGCTACGGCAGATGGTGAAGTTTGAGTTCAGTAAAAGTCTAATAATGGCCACGATTGTCAGAAAATCCCATCTGATTCACAAATGTCCTTAAGGGAGCGAAACCTGCCGTCCTTACCCAATCTGGCCTACATTTGACTCCAGTCCCACAGCAATGTGGTTGATTCTCTGGAATGGAGGGTAGTTAGGGATGGGCAATGCTTGCTGACCCAGCCAGCGATGCTCACGTCCTGTAAAAGCTTTCATAAAAGATTGAACTTTTATTATAACAAATGAATAAAGAAAAACTATTGACTAATTACTATTTCCTTTCTGCTGATACCTTGTACTTTAAACTACAGAGGGGAACCTCCCCTGCTATACTAATCATACACCACATTCCCCATGGATTGCATTCCCTATAGCAAACAGGCCAGAGTTTCTCCCAGCGTCCAATGGGTTCCTGTATCTCCCAGTGGTAAATTTGAGTGACCATCTACAGGCTCTTGCCAGAGATGGCAGCGAGTTCTTTAAACCCACCAACAGCAGTAAAGTCTATTGTAATGATTCTTCTTCCCTCGGCCATGTCAGGATGAATTTCCAGAATCCTTAGATGGCTGTACGATGTATCTCTTTGCCTCGCGACCACCTCCGTTCCACATCTGGTGTGGTAGCTCACTTCAGAACTACCCTTCATTTACCTAAAATTCCGAGGTACAGTCCCAAAATATAAAGCTCAACTTCAACAATTTCAAACACAGCTTCTCAAAGTTAATCATAGATCTCTACCCACTGATTAATTATCAGAAGGCCCTCTATTTCCTGTTGAGTCCTGCTACAGTGTTAACAGTCCATGAAATATTGAGCTAATGCTGAAAATGACCATGAAGCCATGAACTCAGCTTTCATTAAACTTGAAATAGTAAGGTCACCCAATTGTTAATCACTTGACTTATCAACAATCTGGCACGCTCTTTGACAACCAGTTTTGGATGTTGCATTTCATTGTTAGGTAATGTCCTACTGGTGTATGATTTTATTACAAACTTATTTCCTATTTATTATTTGGAAACATGGAAGCCCATGGAATTGGAAGCAACCTTTTGATGTGGGTAAGGAATTGGTTAGCTGGTAGGAGACTGAAGTAGGTACTTATATTGGTGGGGTTGAACCAATGGTATCCCCTTGGGATTTTACAGGAGCTTCAGATTTTCAGTATATTTATAAATTACTTAGATGAAGGAATGGAGTATCTTATGTCCAAGTTTGCTGTCACAGTGATAGCAGGAAGTTATATAGGTGAGAACAGGAAGTTATATATGTGGGAGCAGGAAGTTGTATAGGTTGGAGGAGGAAATTGTATAGGTGAGAACAGGAAGTTGTAAAGGGACACTGAGAGATTAAGTGAATGGGCAAAACAGTGGTAGATGGATTTCAATGTGACAAGTAGGAGGTGATCCACTGGTTGAGAGGTTGTTTTCCCCTCATGAGAGAGTCTAAGACCAGAGGGCATAATCTCAGAGTAAGGGGTTGCCCATTTTAGAAGAGATGAGGAGGAATGTCTTCTCTCAGAGGGTAGTGAATCTGTGGAATTCTTTACCACAGAGGGCTGTAGAGGCTGGGTTGTTGAGTATGTTCGAGGCTGAGATGGGCAGATTTTTAATCAGTCAGGAAATCAAGTTTATGGGGATAAGGCAGAAAAGGATTATCATCCCAGATCAGTCATGATCTCGTTGAATGGTGGAGCAGACTCAAGGGGCCAAATGGCCTGCTTTTGCTCTTATGTCTTATGGTCTTGCATCTAAAAAAGTTCACAGTATTTCCAAATGTTGAGAAATGAGGAAATGTGAAGGAACAGAGAGATTTAAGGGCTTATGTTCGGAAGGGGAACAAAGAACAATACAGCACAGGAACAGGCCCTTCGACCCTCCAAGCCCGTGCCGCTCCCTGGTCCAAACTAGACCATTCTTTTGTATCCCTCCATTCCCACTCTGTTCATGTGGCTATCTAGATAAGTCTTAAACATTCCCAGTGTGTCTGCCTCCACCACCTTGCACATTCCAAGCCCCCACCACCCTCAGTGTAAAATACGTCCTTCTGATATCCGTGTTAAACCTCCCCCCCACCCCCCCCCTCACCTTGAACCTATGACCCCTCGTGAACGTCACCACCGACCTGGGAAAAAGCTTCCCACCGTTCACCCTATCTATGCCTTTCATAATTTTATACACCTCTATTAGGTCACCCCTCATCCTCCGTCTTTCCAGTGAGAACAACCCCAGTTTACCCAATCTCTCCTCATAACTAAGCCCTTCCATACCAGGCAACATCCTGGTAAACCTCCTCTGCTCTCTCTCTAAAGCCTCCACGTCCTTCCGGTAGTGTGGCGACCAGAACTGGGCGCAGTATTCCAAATGTGGCCGAACCAATGTTCTATACAACGGCAACATCAGATCCCAACTTTTATACTCTATGCCCCATCCTATAAAGGCAAGCATGCCATGTGCCTCATTCACTACCTTCTCCACCTGTGACGTCACCTTCAAGGATCTGTGGATTTGCACACCCAGGTCCCTCTGCGTATCTACACCCTTTATGGTTCTGCCATTTATCGTATAGCTCCCCCCTACGTTAGTTCTACCAAAATGCATCACTTCGCATTTATCTGGATTGAACTCCATCTGCCATTTCTTTGCCCAAATTTCCAGCCTATCTATATCCTTCTGTAGCCTCTGACAATGTTCCTCACTATCTGCAAGTCCAGCCATTTTCGTGTCGTTCGCAAACTTACTGATCACCCCAGTTACACCTTCTTCCAGATCGTTTATATAAATCACAAACAGCAGAGGTCCCAATACAGAGCCCTGCGGAACACCACTAGGGAGATGGTGGTGTTGTGGTATTGTTACTGGGCTAGTAATCCAGAAACCCAGGGTAATGATCTGGAGACTGGGGGTGAATCCCACCACAGTCGATGGTGAAATCTGAATTCATAAAAATCTGGAATTAAGACCATGAAACCATTGTTAATTGGAGTAAAAACCCATCTGGTTCACAAATGTCCTTCAGGGAGGGAAATCCGTCATCCTTACCTCCTCTGGCCTACGTGTGACTCCAGACTCTCAGCAATGTGGTTGACTCTTAAATGCCCCAACAAACCACTCAGTTCAAGGGGAATTAAGGATGGCAATACACATGCTGGCCCAGCCAGCGATGTTCACATCTCCTGAACGAATAAAAAGAGAGAAAACTGACAGGTACAAAAAGAAGTTAAAGAAGGAACTGGTCGCCTTCATCTTCAGGGGCCTGGAATTTGATGGGGAAGGGGGAGTTATGTTACAGCTGTCGAGATTTCGGGTTAGGGCCCATCTGGAGTACTGAATTCAGAACTGGGCACTGCACCTCGAAGAACGCATTGACCCTGATCTTGTTGGTAATATCAATTCGCAGTCTTTACTTCACTGAAACGGACAATTTCTGAAGTCTTACCCTGCACAAAATAAGGAGAACCAGAATTTGCTGTCAGATTTTCTACATAGAACATAGAACATAGAACAGTACAGCACAGAACAGGCCCTTCGGCCCACGATGTTGTGCCGAGCTTTATCTGAAACCAAGATCAAGCTATCCCACTCCCTATCATCCTGGTGCGCTCCATGTGCCTATCCAATAACCGCTTAAATGTTCCTAAAGTGTCTGACTCCACTATCACTGCAGGCAGTCCATTCCACACCCCAACCACTCTCTGCGTAAAGAACCTACCTCTGATATCCTTCCTATATCTCCCACCACGAACCCTATTGTTATGCCCCCTTGTAATAGCTCCATCCACCCGAGGAAATAGTCTTTGAACATTCACTCTATCTATCCCCTTCATCATTTTATAAACCTCTATTAAGTCTCCCCTCAGCCTCCTCCGCTCCAGAGAGAACAGCCCTAGCTCCCTCAACCTTTCCTCATAAGACCTACCCTCCAAACCAGGCAGCATCCTGGTAAATCTCCTCTGCACTCTTTCCAGCGCTTCCACATCCTTCTTGTTTAAAATTTCTGGGCCTTGCTTGGCCTGGATCCAGTTACCACCAGATTGCACTGGTTTTTAACGGGACATTGTCAATTTTTAGTTAAAATGGGGACCTGTTTGCCCCTTACCTCTCCCGTAACATGCACATTTAATAACAGTGGTGGGTGGGCAAGATTAGAATTGTGGCAAAAGTCAGTACCACAACATGGAGTGAAGGCTGCAAAATTCACAATATTCCAAATTAACTGCATTGCAGCTTTGTTAATTGTTGGTTGGTCGGTCGTACAGAATGTGATTAATGTTAAAAAAAGAGACGTGTTGTTGCAGCTTTTTGTCTTGCACTCATTAGGACAGATGCAAGAAAATCAAATTTCAAACAGATCAACAACTCATACTGCACAAGAAAAGGGTGTTGGCAAGTCAGTTCTGAATGGTCAGTGCGTTGTCATGGAGAATGTACCCAGGAACTATTTCCCCCACCCTTTCATTTAATTCAGAAAGGTCGGGCTCACAATGCATGTGAGAAGTTACATATATCCATGTGTGGGTACCTGTTGTCTCCTGCAAAAGGAACTTTGCACCTTTGTTTGGATTAAGCAAAAGCTGACGGGACAACGGGTCCCTAATGAATATGCCATGGCAACACCGCAGCCAATCAAAGTCGACTTGCCAACCAATCAACATCCTTTTCTCATGCAGTAAAATTGTAGCTCTCTTTGAAATTTGACATTCCTGCATTTGTCCTGACGACTGCTTTGATAGCATGTCACATTTTGCAGCGATAGCTTGTTATTTGTGTGCACGGTGGCACAGCGCTTAGCACTGCTGCCTGACAGCGTCAGGGACCTGGGTTCAATTCCTGCCTTGGGTCACTGTGCGGAGTTTGCACATTCCGCCCATGTCTGCTTGATTTTCTCCGGGTGCTCCGGTTTCCTTCCACAGTCCAAAGATGTGCGGGTTAGGTGGATTGGCCAGGTTAAATTGTCCCTTTGATCAATCGCTGGGACAAGGGGGTAAGGATAAACAGGTCATTTTGGGATGGCAGGATGTAACTAGCACAGTGCCACAAAGATCAATGCTTAGGCCTCAGCCATTTACAATTGATGGCAATGACTTTGATGTGCGAACCAAGTGTAATATATCTAATTTTGCTGGTGATTTGAAGCTATCAAACTGTGGAGTTTGCACGTTCTCCCCGTGTCTGCGTGGGTTTCCACCGGGTGCTCCGGTTTCCTCCCTCATGCGCAGGTTAGGTTGATTGGCCATGCTAAATTAACCCCTAGTGTCCCAGAATGTGTATGTTAGAGGGATTGGCAGGGTAAATATGTGGGGTCTTGGTGATAGGGCCTGGGTGGGATTATTGGCAGCGCAGACTTGATGGGCTGAATGGCCTCCTTATACACTGTAGGGGTTCTATGGTTCTGTTCTAGTGTGAGGAAACGGGATCAATCGAATTGCTTGACAGAGATATGGCATGGATTTGATGGGCTGAGTGGCCTCCCTTTGTACTGTATTGGCCTTATGACTCATGGAATGGTGGAGCAGACCCAACAGGCCATATGATGTATTGCTGCCTTTATTTCTTCTCTGCTTCATCAGACGAGAGGACCACATGAGTTGAAATCACCAAAGGTGAAAAGTGTTTTGGTGCAGAGCTGAGGGAAGAGAGAGGGTGTCTTAGCGAGAAATTCTGCACAGGCAAAGTGGCAGAGAACACAGATGTTAAAAGCGAGAAGAAACGGGTGGAACTGGTTGACGTTTCCAAAGGAAAAGTAAATACCCAAGAATAAGATGAATATGCGGTTTAGTGATAGCAGCCATGGAATCACCTTTGGGTTTGATCAGAGTGATGGAAGGTATATGGTGCAAGAGGGCGTCAGTAAGGACTGAGGCCTTGTCATCTTAAACCAAGTTTCCATCAATGCCGTGATGTTAATGCAATCAAGCACCACTGAGTCATGGAAGATGAGGCTTCTTCACAAGGATGTTTTGGACAGAGATGCGGACAAGGGGGTGATGAGTGATCAGTTAGCAGAGTCCATGCATTCCATAGTGGGAGAGGGAACCTGCAATAGATGTGCTGGGCAGGGAGGATGGCAAGAGATGGGGGGGTAGGGGAAAGTGCTGTTAGGTTGTTACATGTATGGAGGCCTTTGAGAGAGGCACAGAGGGAGGTTGTGGTCTTATACAAGAGGGAATCAAGCTTGCTGAACCAAAAGGTTAGGAAGGTATAGGAATAGGGGTGTTGGGGGTGGGGTGGGCGTGTTTATAGGGTTTGGTACCCGAGAGGAGAGAAATTCACACAACTGGGTAACAGGAAGTGGAGGAGATTGAAGAGAAAAGCCCCAGAAGAATAAATAAAAGAGATGGGAATTATGGGAATAGGGCCTGGGTGGGATTGTGGTTGGTACAGACTCAATGGGCCGAATGGCCGCCTTCTGTAGGGATTTTATCTATGGATGGAATTTTCCATTTTTTTCTGTAAGTGCTAGCTCAGGTGAGAAAAGCAGTGTGCAGTTCACTGGCCTTTCTCGCCATGTTGTTCAGCACTTGGAAGAATAAAACATCTCCAGGTGTGACCCATGCCGCCATGCTGGTGTGGCAGCGATGGAGAAAATTGGCAGTGTCAGGATTCCTCCTTGCCGTCCCCTTATGTACACGCGGACCCATCCCCATAGAGTGCACCAGAGAGGGCACCCCAGCACTGCTCCTTGGCACTGCTTCTGGCATTTCAAGGGTGCCTTTCTAAGGGGCAATGCCAGGGCATGTCCATCTCGCCCCGAGGGATGTACTTACCTGTGTACCCCTCGTGGATTCCCTTCACCTGGTTTCCGTTTTTGAAAACCAGTTGTAAACCTTGCTGATATCCCAGTGTGTGTGTGTGAGGGATTGGAGCGGGGGGGGGAACAATATGGTTGGAAAGCCCTATAATTATGGAGGGAATTTTCCCGTCCAGCCTGCCACGGGAATTGTAGCGGGTGAGGGGGGGGAATTTTCCAGTTTTGAGGTGAGCGCGGCCAGAAAATCCCACCCTATATGTTCATCTATCTAAATGAGGTTTCCGTCATTCCTGGGGAAAGGAACCTCATTACATCAACGGCAGAGGAATGGGGATAATCACACAAGGAGATCTCACTGACAAGATTTTTATTTTTTGACTAGTGGGATTTTGCACCCGTGGCAAAGGCGGGCATGAAATCCTGGCCAATCCGTTTGAAATGGGAGCCAAAATGTTGACACGAATGGGCACAGGGGAAGTCGGGTCACGTTGGCATGGCAAAGTTTAGTTGTAAAGGATGGCACAGTGGTTAGCGCTGCTGCCTCTCAGTGCCAGGGACCCGGGTTTGATTCCCGGCTTTGGTCACTGTCTGTGTGGAGTTTGCACGTTCTCTCCGTGTCTGCGCGGGTTTCCTCCGGGTGCTCTGGTTTCCTCCCACTGTCCAAAGATGTGGAGGTCAGGCGGATTGACCACGCTAAATTGCCCCCTTGTGTGAGGGGGACTTGCAGGGTAAATATGTGGGGTTACGGGGGTAGGGCCTGGGTGGGATTGTTGTCGGTACAGACTCGATGGGCCAAATGGCCTCCTTCTGCACTGGAGGGATTCTATGATTCTCCTATGATAAATGGAGAGCAGGAAGGGAACAATACGCAAGAACTCTGTGTTAGTCAGTCCCCAGGAAAGGAACAATACGCAAGAATTCAGTGTTAGTCAGTCCCCAAGTCAAAGACATGAATTAAATTTGCTTGGGTTTATATAATTGTAACAAAATGTGTTTGTTTTTGCTTTACAATTCAGCACACTAAGGCCTTCAACAGGAGGCAGCCCCTGAAGGATCAGCTGGAAGGCTTTGACCAGCCACTGAGGAGGTTCATTCGGTCCAGCGAGACAGAAGATGTGACAGTCAAGGTCAATAACTTGTAATTGTTTCCGACTGTACAGCTGTGGTTCTCATGCGACTAATCACTGTCTTTCTGTGCGTATGGGAACAAAAGGGAAAGAGCTGTCCCCACACATGACTTGGGAGCAGAAATGAGGTGGAACTGGCCTTTCCCACAGTCAGCGCAGAAGTCAGATTGTGGAAGAGGATTCATTTCCTGCTTTTAATCACTTCAATAAAATTATAATTCAAACAAAGAATAATATCCCATTGGATGTTAACCGGCAATTACTTTAAAAAGCTTTTTCTGTATCAAGATGATATGCAATCTTCCCCAGATCAAATGACCATGTGGAAGCTCTGATTTTCCATTTACAGTCCTGAATAGCTACGCCATCCACCCTTACCCCACACTGCTGTCTATGTCGGGCAAACTATTTGTCATCACTAGAGATATCAATTACACTTAAATTGAATGAAACATGCCTGCTTTTTTGTCGTCATTCACATGCACACACACACAAGGAAATGCATCCACACACATACACAAACATGTGCACACAGAAACATGCACACAAACACACGCGCACACATAAACATGCATACAACTGCACATACACACACACAGAAACATGCACACAAGCACACACACAGAAACGTATACACTTGCAAAAACATACAAGCACACATACACACACACAAAAACATGCACACACACACAAACATATACACATGCAAAAACACACAAGCATACACATACAGAAATGTATACACATACATAAACTTACAAGCACACACGGGGCAGCACGGTGGAACAGTGGTTAGCGCTGCTGCCTCACTGTCTGTGAGGAGTCTGCACATTTACTCCGTGTCTGTGTGGGTTTCCTTCGGGTGCTCCAGTTTCCTCCCACAGTCCGAAAGACGTGCTGGTTAGGTGCATTGGCCATGCTAAATTCTCCCTCTGTTTACCCGAACAGGCACCAGAATGTGGCGACGAGGGGATTTTCACAGTAACTTCATTGCAGTGTTAATGTAAGCCTACTTGTGACACTAATAAATTAACTTTAAACTTAAACACATGCATACAGAAGCAAGCACACACGTATACAGAAACTTATACCCCCACAGTAAAATATACCCACAAGCATTCTCACACACTTACACACAAACATATATGCGCACAATCACACAAATACATGCACACAATTTCCACTCAATGTTTTTTGATCGTATCTTGGAATGGGATGACCACTAACCTTTATCCATCCCAAGATGCCAGGGAGTAATTATAAAACATCAGTGTCACCCTGACTCAGCTCTCTTAACTCAGGCCAAAAACCAAGACTTGTACCTGGGATTTCTGTAGTCATATAAAGTATATTTTCTGCTATGTAAATTATTTATCTGAAACTAGCCTCGGTGACATTGGGCCTCAAAGTTCACTGTCAATCCCTAAGGTGCTAAACAAACAGTGCAGAAGGGGGCCATTCGGCCCATCGAGTCTGCACTGACAACAACAATCCCACCCAGGCCCTATTCCTGTAACCCCACATATTTACCCTGCTAATCCCTTGACACCAGGGTCAATTTAGCATGGCCAATCAACCTAACCCACACATCTTGGACTGTGGGAGGGAAACCGGAGCACCTGGATGAAACCCACGCAGACACAGGGAGAATGTACAGACTCCACACAGACAGTGACCTGAGGCTAGAATTGAACCCGGGTCCCTGGCACTGTGAGGCAGCAATGCTAACCCCCGTGCCGCCCCTAAACAATAAATACATTTAAGGAAGATGGAAAGCATGGGGAAGATCTAAATGTTTCAAATGTTTGAAGATGTGCAGCTTAGATGGATTGGCCATGCTAAATTGCCCCTTATGTTCAAAGAAGTGCAGGTTAGGGGGAATTATCAGGGTAAACATGTGGGGTTAAGGGGGTAGTGCCAGTCAGAGAATTGGTGCAGACTCAATGGGCCAAATGAGCCTTCTGCACTGTAGGGATTCTATGAAAAGGTGCAAAAACAACATTTGAGAAGAATTAACAGGAAATTCCAATACCTTTAATATGTACGTAATTCGTAAAAAAGTAATCAGAGGAAGAATAGGGCTGATCAGAAATGATAAAGGAGTTCTTAGAGAGGCAGAGGGCATGGCTGACACACTAAGTGAAATACTCTGCATCTCTCTTCACTACCAGCCTAGCAGTAAAGAGGAGATAGTAGTGAAACTGGATAGAATGATCATGGGTAAAAAGAAGATACCTAAAGCATTTGTAGTCTTCAAAATAGAAACATCCCTCAGTCCTGATGGAATGCACCCCAGGTTCGAAGCTTTGGTCATGATTCTCCAACTCTGCTGGAATAAATGAGAGTGGTGTGAGTGGAATGGAGGATCATTAATATTATACCAGTGTTCAAAAAAGCCTAATAACTCCGAGACAGTTAGGTTAACATGAAGGTGGGAAGACTGTTAGAGGCAATTATCCAGATCAAAATTAATTGTCACTCAGAATAATATCGGCTCTTGCGAACATATGAATAAGGGGCAGGAGTAGGCCATTTGGCTCCTCCAGCCTGCTCCACCATTTAATAAGATCATAGAATCCCTACAGAGCAGAAGCAGGCCATTCGGCCCATTGAGTTTGCATCAACTCTCCAATGGAGAGAGCATCCCACCCAGATCATAACCCTGTAACCCCACCTATTTACCCCACTCAACCCCGTAACCTACACATACTGGGACACCAAGGGGCAGTTTAGCGTTGCCAATCGACCTTGGCTGATCTGATACTAACTTCAAATCTGCATCCCCCCAACCCTGCTAACCAATTCTTGCTTACCAAGAATACATCCATCTTTGCCTTAAAATTCTCTTATTTGAGGAAGAGAGTTCACAACCCTTTGAGAGGAAAAGAATTACACTTCATCTCTGTTTTCAATGGGAGACCCCTTATTTTTAAAGATTCTCCCACAAGAGGAAACACCGTCTCCATTTCCACCCTCACGATCTTGTATGTTTCAATCAAGTTGCCTCTTATTCTTCTAAACTGTCCAACCTTTCCTAAGGTGACTCGCCTATTCCAGGCATGAGTCTGGTAAACCTTCTCTGAACTATTTCCAACGTATTTACACCCTTCCTTAAATAAACTGACCGATACTGTACAGATGTGGGGTGGGATTTTCCAGTCGCACTCGCCCCATGTGCCGAATGGCCTCCTGTACTGTAGGATTCTACGATAGTAGGAACCCCACCATTTTTGATATCTATTAATGGGCTGTACTGTGTATTCATAGAATCCCTTCAGTGCAGAAGGAGGCCATTTGGCCCATTGAGTCTGCACTGACAACACTCCCACCCAAGCCCTATCCCTGTAACCCCAGATATTTACCCCACTAATCTCTGTAACCTACACATCCCGGGACACTAAGGGGTAATTTAGCATGGCCAATCAATCTAACCCACACATCTTTGGACTGTGGGAGGAAACCGGAGCACCTGGAGGAAACGCAATGTGCAAACTCCACTCAGACTGGGACCTAAACCGGGAATTGAACAGAGGTCCCTGGAGCTGTGAGACAGCAGTGCTAACCACTGTGCCACCACATGGCAGCACAATTTCAAAGCAGAAACTAAAGTCAGAAATGGAGTAAAAAAGAATGAGGATAGGAGCAGACTTGAGGGGAAGATAGACAGACTGGGTAAGTGGAACTGATCCACTTCAGATCAGCCATGATCTTATTGAATGGCGCGGCAGGCTCGAGGGGCTAGATGGCCTACTCCTGCTCCTATTTCTTATGTTCTTATGAAATGGGCAGGTGTATGGGAGATGACATTTAACAATAGTGTGAAGTGCTCAGAAGAACATTTCGGTTAGAAGAATTAGAACAGGCAATACAATGTCAAAGTTAGGAAATAAATGGAAAACGTACCTTAAAAATAGCTTGCTGCTTTTTGTATATATGGAATGCTTTCTCAACTTAAATATTTTCAAATCGCAGGTTACTGATGGCTCCTTCTCTTGGGGCAGTGGCATGGAAACTCTTTCTAACATCAGCATCAGGGTTCCAACAGGTAAACTATTCCGACTCCTATTGATTAGGAAGAATCCTGTCATATGATTTGTGCAATGAACAGTCTTTTCCTGAAAGGACACTGGAGAGAACATGCAGACTCTGCACAGATGGTGACCCAAGCTGGGAATCGAACCCAAGTCCCTGGCGCTGTGAGGCAGAAGTGCTAACTGCTGTGTGCCACCATGCTGCCCATACGTCAACATTGAGTTATGAGTTATCTCAACGCTAATTGGAGTCATTAAACACCCGCTGTTGTGCATTCCTCAATTTGTGCATGTGTCATATCTCTGAGAACTAAGCATAAATTTCTTATACTGCAGAATCTGGAAAGGTCAAACCTTTTAAGTTGATCACTGCAAAAAGCTTACATTTAGATAGCATCTTTTGCATAGTAAAATAATCCCTGACTTCACAGGGGCTGTACCAAACGATGTTCGACACCAAACCACATGAAGGAGACATGAGAGCGCTTATTCAAAGAGGTAGATCTTAAGGAACATTTTAAAGGAGGAAGGAGCAGTGAGGAGGATTTGTGATTGTGCCGATACAAAAGATGGCACAATATGCTCCTCTTCATAATCTGCGAATGTTTTATTAAAACATGATCATCTGTGGTAACTGCATAATGAGTATTAATGTGGTTGCCTGATTTTCAAATGGAAAGTGTTTAATGTGCTTATCCCATCATTGTAAAGTGTCTGATAAAAGTCAGGCATTTTGAGTTATTCATACCTCAGCCTTATTTCCATGGGAACCAGTGACAACACCACTCAATTTTTACCATTTCCTGCTTCCTCCGTTCACTTTGTCTAACCTTTGGTAACTTCCCACTTGTATGTGCAATTCATCTTTCGTATTGGCATAATCACAAATCCTCCTCGCTGCTCCTTTCTCCTTTAAAATGTTCCTTAAGATCTACCTCTTTGAATAAGCACCTGTGCTCTCATATCTCCTTCATGTGGTTTGGTGTTGAACATCAGGTGCAAGCCCTGTAGGATTCTACGATAGTAGGAACCCCACCATTTTTGATATATGTTGTATACAAGGGATTGCTTTACTCTGCAAAAGACGTGATCTAAATGTAAGCTTTTGCAGTGATCGACCTAGAAGGTTTGACCTTCCCAGATTCTGAAGTGTAAGAAGTTAATGCTTAGTCCTCAAAGATATGAGACATGCACAAATTGAGAAATGTGCGACAGTGGGTGTTTAATGACTCCAATTAGCGTTGAGATAACTCATGACTCAACGTTGACATATGGGCAGCATGGTGGCACAGTGTTAGCATTGCTGCTTCAATGATTTACCTCAACGTTGCAGATTATCATAAATCAACAATTCCATTATCACTGTAGGAGTTGAAGAAGGTGGGGTCAAACAAAGGAGACCTGGTGAAGTACAGATAAGAAGGACCTTTAAGAGCGGGACAGCACGTGGGCTGGAGCGAGAGATATTGCAATGGAACAGGACTAAAGGGGGAGAATTGCTGCCCACTGTCCCATATGGGACCAGAGGAATTAAGTCTTAAATTAAGGAATTAAGGGTGGCATGGTGGCACATTGGGTAGCACTACAGTCTCACTGGTTTGATTCCTGGCTTGGGTCTATGCAGAGTCTGCACGTTCTCCCCGTGTCTGTGTGGGTTTCCTCCGGGTGCTTCAGTTTATTTCCACAGTCCAAAAGATGTGCTGGTTAGTTCTCCCTAAGTTCTCCCTCAGTGTACCCCGAACAGGTGCCGGAATGTGGCGACTCGGGGATTTTCACAGTAACTTCAGTATAGTGTTGGAGTTTAAGCCTGCTTGTGTCACTAATAAATAAACTAAAACGTTCCAGATCTAAACTGGTGCAAAGCTTATTTGGATAAGGAAACCACATCTACTGAAATACTGAATTAGAGAATGGAATTCTTAAACGTTTGGTGTTTGTTTTCCCCATTTTATGAGCCTCTCACATTAGTGGTTTAAGAGTAAGTGAAACGATAATATTTTAGCAATTTCTTGAACTGCGAATAAAATAGGCTTGCGTGTAGAAAAGGATGTGATCAAATGGAACAAAAGAAGGAAAGTAAATAGATTTATAACATCAAGCATTTGTTTATAACTCCCAAGTGGCAATAAAACCCAACCATTGCTTTCCCACAGTATCTCAGATTGGCTTCTTTCAACCTCGGTTGAGGCAAACCCATTGGACATTTTCTGCATTACAGCTGATGTTGGCTAAATGGAATTTTATTTTATTTTATTATTGTCACATGTATTAGCACACAGTGAAAAGTATTGCGTGCTATACAGACAAAGCATACCATTCATAGAGAAGGAAACGAGAGAGTGCAGAATGTAGTGTTACAATCATAGCTAGGGTGTAGAGAAAGATCAACTTAATGCAAGGTAGGTCCACTCAAAAGTCTGACAGCAGCAGGGAAGAAGCTGCTCTTGAGTTGGTTGGTATGTGGCCTCAGACTTTTGTATCTTTTTTCCGATGGTAGAATCTCGGCCTTTTGGCTAAGTTCAAGTGTAGTACGGATAGGATGCTGCACTTGGTTGAGGTCATTAGGTTACATTGAAGCTTCATATGTTTCATATGAAGCAATTTTTAAAAGCGGCATCTCGGCCTTTTGGCTAAGATGCAAATGAGCTCAAGTCTTGGAGGAGGTGTTGCTTTGCTCCTCCAAACAGTTTGGCTCATGTAGATCAGGCCCAGGACAGGGTGATTTGGTCGCTTGCCCTGTCTTACCAGCCTGGATCTGAAATGTCTCAACTTGTTGAGACTTTGAATTGGATTTGATTTGATTGAATTGGAAAAGTATTAAAAAAAGGTGGAAGAGAGAATGTCTGGGGTGCGTGAGGTCCTTAATTATGCTGGCTGTTTTGCCGAGGTAGCGGGAAGGAATTTCTGAAAATGCTTCTGAACAAATTGTTTTAATACAGAACTGATGAAAGATTCTTCGATGGCTATTTATTTCCAGGCCAGCTGACAATGATTGTTGGGCAGGTGGGGTGTGGAAAATCTTCGCTTCTCCTTGCTACCCTTGGAGAGATGCTGAAAGTTTCCGGGAAGGTTTACTGGAGCAAGTAAGTAAAATAACTATGTTTAGCAACAATAAAAAAGATTGCCTCATTTTGCTTGCTTGCAGTGAAATGTAGATAAACAGCCCTCAACATGTGCCATAATCTGCATTTCTTGGATTCTGGCCTCTTTTTTGTCATCCCCATTTTTGTCTGTGCCACCAGTTTCTTGGGATGTGGGCATCGCTCACAAGGGCAGGATTTATTGCCCATCCTTAATTGCCATTGAGAAGGTGGTGGCGAGCTATCTTCTTGAACTGCTGCAGTCCACATAATGTAGGTACACCCACAGTGCTGTTAGGGAGGGGATTCCAGGATTTTGACCCAGCGACAGTGAAGGAAGCTGGTGGATGGGGTGCCGATCAAGTAGGCTGCTTTGTCTTATTGTCAAACTTCAAGGCAAGTGTACGGTATTCCATCACACTCTTGACTTGTGCCTTGTAGTTGGTGAACAGGTTTTGGGGAATTACGTGGCAATAACTCACTGTAAATTCCAAACCTCTGAACGCACTGGTAGCCAGAGTATTTAGATGGCTTATCCAGTTAATTTTCTGGTCCATGGTAATCCCCTGGAAGTTGATAGTGGGGGATCCAGCAATGGTGATGCCATTGAATAGAAGATGGCGAGATTCTCTTGTGCTGGAGATTGTCATTGCCTGACACTTATGTCAAACAATTGTTACTTCCTATTCACCAGCCCAAGTCTGAATGTTGTCTAGGACTTTTTGAATGCACGTACAGCTTTCCTCAGTATCTGAGGTGTCACAAATGAACATTGTTCAAATCATCAGCAACATCCCTGCTGTGATTCTATGTTGGATGGGAGGTCGTTGCTGAAGAGGTTGTGTCTAGGTGTTACCCTGAGCGATGTTCAGGGACTGATTTATCTCCAACAATGAGAACCATTTTCCTTTGTTCTCGGTATGCCTACCAGTGGAGAGTTTTCCCCCTAATTCCCAATGACTTCAATTCTGTGAGGGCTCAATCATTGGCAGTTGTGACTTTGCTTAGAGATTTTTGAAGTGCGTTGTAATATTTTTTTCCCACATAACCTACCCCCATAACCTTTCACCCCATGCTCATCAAGAATCTATCTATCTCTGCCTTAAAGTATTCAAAAACTCTGCTTTCACAGCCTTTTGAGGAAGAGAGTTCCAGAGACTTACATATGTCTAGGAGAACTGATTTCACTACCTCTCTCATTTGAACTAAATATCTTGTACGGAGACACTAATTGTGATCACATGCTACCACTGACACAAACATCTTGCCTCAGTAATACGTTTGGTTTGCCAGCAGACACTACCCTCAGTAATAGTTTGTCATTATGCTGAGTGAGCGGTGTTATTACTTAGGTAGGGGGATTGTTGAATTATCACCTAAGGGTCACAGAGAATCAATAGTGTCTAGGCGGCACGCTGGTACAGTGGTTAGCACTGTTGCCTCACAGTGCCAGGTATCCGGGTTCAATTCCGGCCTCGGGTGACTGTCTTGTGCGGAGTTTGCACGTTCTCCCCATTTCTGCATGGAATTCCTCCAGTTTACTCCCACGGCTGAAAGATGTGCAGGTTAGGCTGATTGGCCATGGTAAATTGTCCCTTAGTATCAGGGGGATTAGCAGGATAAATATGTGAAGTTGTGGGGATAGGGCCTGGATGGGATTGTGGCCAGTGTAGACTCGATGGGCCGAATGGCCTCCTTTTGCACTTTAGGGATTCTATGATTCTATGAATAATTGGTGCTAGTTGGTGATGTTGCACGTCTGTAACTTATTGCATGTTGTACAGTAAGCTTTTGGAAGCTGGATGTTTGCTTATTTCTGCCTCAGTTATATCACTTGTGTCCTTAACATCCACAGAGGAAAACTGCATCATTAACCCTGTTAATTTATTTGAAGTACAGGAAATTGCTGCAGAATCAAGGATTTAAATCAGTAAATGAACAATCTTCTGAGTTTAAATATCAGGACCAGCAATGGCCAATCACTTGGTTGTTGTGTTTTGCAATGTTTACGAATGTGATGGTTCTGTTTTTGTTTTTGGTACAAATTATAGAAAACCGATAAATGAGATGAACCAGGACATAACATTAAGGTATTTTGAGCTATTTTATATTAATTTGCTGCTTCGGTAATTGAATCTTCTGATGTGACATTAAAGCAAAGTACTGCGGGTGTCGGAATCTGAAACAAGAACAGAAAATGTTGGAGGATTTCAGCAGGTCTGACAGCTTCTGTGGAGAGAGAATAGAGCCAATGTTTTGAGTCTGGATGACCCTTGGTCGGAGCTGTCAGAGCTCTCAGCTTCATCAGCTCTGACGAAGGGTCATCCAGACCAGAAACGTTGGCTCTATTCTCTCCCCACAGGTGCTGTCAGACCTGCTGAGTTTCTCCAGCATTTTCTGTTTTTGCTTCTGATGTTGCAGTGTGATTGATGGGTCCTGAGTTTCTCGTTGATTCACTTTGTTTGAACCACCTTACTTTGGAGGGTGAAATTTTCCGCTTAACTCAATATGCCTGAGCACTCTTTCTTTTTCTCTCCAAGCTTCTTCTGTTGCCTTCTTTTCAGATACAGCTCTATAAGAGCCTATCCCTTAACTGCTCATTCATCTTGCACAGGCCTTTGCTGCATATGCTTACCCAGTAAAATTGAAAGCCCCAATTGTACCCCAGCCTTTTGGGGAGCAGAGTTCTGCATTTCCACCACCATTTGTTTGATAAATTGCTTCCTGATTTTACTCTGACCTTTTAAGGTTTGGTTCCCCTTGTTCTTGATGCTCTCACCACAGGAGACACAAGGGCTAGAAGGAGGTCCATTCACTCCCTCATTCCTGCTCCTCCGTTCAATTAAATCCATTTCTGGTCAGTATTTTAACTCCATGGTCCTGTATTCCTTAAACTTGCCTGACAAAAATCTATCAATTGCAACGTCAAAGGTTTCATTGACTTAACCTAGAAATCTTAGTGTCTAAAGATCTGTAGGTTAGGTGGATTAGCCACGATAACTGCACAGGGTGATGTGGGGGGTGGGTGGGGGGCGGGGGATGGAGGAGATGCCTGGGGTGAGCCTGGGTACGATGATCTTTTGGAGAGTTGGTGCAAACTTGATGGGCCGAATGGTCGCCTTCTGCACGTTAGGGATTCTATGGTAATCGCAACAGCCCGTTGAAGAGGAGAGAAATCAGATTCCCATTAACCTTCTTGCGAAGGGGAATTTTCTGATATCACCCTTCAAATAACCCCTAGCACTAACTTTAAGGTTATGTCCCTTTTGTAGACTGAGTGGTCACATGGGAAGGCAATGAGGCATCTACAAAGGAAGTCACATGGCGGGAGTGTGGGAGTTATCCCCGGGAGCATGGGCAGAGCACAAGTGTTGAAATAGCTCCTGGGGCCAGTGGCTAGCTCTGCTGCCTCCCAGCGCCAGGGACCCAGGTTCAATTCCGGCCTCGGGTCACTGTCTGTGTGGAGTTTGCACATTCTCCCCGTGTCTGCGTGGGTTTCCTCCGGGTGCTCCGGTTTCCTCCCATACTCCAAAGATGTGCGGATTAAATTGACTGGCCATGTTAACTTGCCCCATAGTATCGGGGGATTAGCAGGGTAAATGTGTGGGGTTATGGGAATAGGTAGGATTATGGTTGGTGCAGACTTGATGGGCCGAATGGCCTTCTGTTCTATAGAGATTCTTTGAAGTCCTTGTTGTTAGTGATTCAGGGGATCCAAAACATTTACATGGTGTCAGAAGTTGGCAGAATGACACAAGGACTTTGCCACTTTGACCCACTCTTCCTTGATGAAAATATTGTGGATAGTTGGGAAAAGTTCCAGATGGAGGGATATATATAACTGCAGGACTGCACTCTCTGACAAGTCAGGAAAGGTACAGGTTTTTATCCTATTAAACCTGGCAGAGCCCCGAGACTGTCGCAAAATTTGAGTCCTTTGTTTTCCAGACAGAGGATGAAAAAGAAGACCCTGAGAAAATCCAGATAATGTTCAAGAACGTTTGTCATAGAAACCCTACAGTGCAGAGGGAGGCCATTCGGTCCATCGAGTCTGCACCAACAACAATCCCACCCAGGCCCTATCCCCTTAATCCCACATATTTACCCCACTAATCCCTCTAACCTACACATCCTGGGACACTAAGGGGCAATTTAGCATGGCCAATCCATTTAACCTGCACATCTTTGGACTGTGGGAGGAAACCGGAGCTCCCGGAGGAAACCCACACAGACACGGGGAGAATGTACAAACTCCACACAGACAGTCACCCGAGGCCGGAATTGAACCCGGATCCCTGGCACTGTGAGGTAGCGGTGCTAACCACTGTGCCGCCCCATTGATGACATCACAGAAAAGGGCGAGATCCGCACCACTTTCAACATCATCGGCAGTAACGCCAATGAAAACAATATTGAGGCTGGAGTGAAGGGTAATGTACTATCCAGTCAAAGGCTATGGGAAGTAGATCCATATGCAGCACCAGATCCCAGCACCTTGAAGTATCTTGTGGCTTATGGTGAGCAGACAATCCACACCAAAGGTGTAGCGACCCTTCACTGAACACAGGGAAATTACAAGTTCCGTATAGTTGGCCAGAACGTAAAGTCACTACCAGGTTTTTGGGACAGCTTTGCATTGGAGCTCATGCAACTTGGTGCAGAAGTGCATGCTCTACAACTCCAAGATCCAGAGATGACAACATATAGAGACCTCTTCAACTGTGACATTGTTGGTAAGCGACCAGTTGTATACCACACGATACGCCACCCTGCCACTGTTGAAACAGATTACCAGCCTCTCAGAACTATATTCAAGAAGCCTCTTCACTGTGTCTGCATGGCTGCAATACATGATGCTAAAGTTTCAATACTACAACCTTAGCATAATCTACAGACATGGTAAACATAGAAACTAGAAGCAAGAGTAGGCCATTCGGCCTTCGAGTCTGCTCTGCCATTCATCTTGATCATGGCTGATCATTGAATTCAATATCCTGATCCCCCCTTTCTCCCATATCCCTTGATCCGTTTAGCCCCAAGAGCTATATCTAATTTCTTCTTGAAATCAGACAAAGTTTTGGCCTCAACTACTTTCAGTGGTAGTGAATTCCACACATTCACCACCCTCTGGGTGAAGAAATTTCTCCTCACCTCAGTTCTAAAAGGTTTACCCCTTATCCTCAAACTATGACCCCCAGTTCTGAACTCCCGTACCATTGGGAACATTCTTTCTGAATCTACCCTGTCTCACCCTGTTAGAATTATACAAGTTTTGATGGGATCCCCTCTCACTCTTCTAAATCCAGTGACTATAATCCTAATGGACTTAATCTCGCTTCATATGACTGACTTGCCATCCCAGGAATCAGCCCGATAAACTTTTGCTGTACTCCCTCTATAGCAAGGACATCCTTCCTCAGGTAAGGACACCAAAATTGCACACAATACTCCAGGTGTGGCCTCACCAAAGCCTTATACAATTGCAGCAAAACATCCCTATCCCTACACTCAAATCCTCTCGCTATGAAGGCCAACATACCATTTGCCTTCTTTACTGCCTGCTGTACCTGCACGCTTTCAGCGACTGATGCACAAGGACTCCAAGGTCTTGTTGGGTATTCAACTCTCTCAATTTACACCCATTCAAGTAATAATCTGTCTTTCTATTCTACCAAAGTGGATAACCTCACATTTATCCACATTATACCGAATCTACCATGCAGATGCCCACACACTCAGCCTCTTCAAATCACGCTGAAGCATCTCTGCATCCTCCTCACAGCTCATTCCCCCACCCAACTTTGTATCAGCTACAAATTTGGAGATAATATATTCAGTTCCCTCTTCCAAATCATTAATATTTAATGTGAACAGCTGGAGTTCTAGCACAGATCTCTGCGGCACCCCACTAGTCATTGACTGTACTTGTAAGGAGGTATCGCTGTATGGAGCTGTACTTGGCTGATGCCCCCTCCAAAGCCTCCTTATGCGCTACAGACCAGGCAGATTGTGAGGAAGACATAGAAATTATGGCAATAGAGGTGTTGTCCTCTCGTGGACTTCAGGAACAGCCCTCCAGGCAGACGTCACGTGCAGGCAACTGCACAGCTACATCATGAGGGGTTGGCCAAAATCCTCAAAGGGGCAGCCCCTCATGATGACTGCACTTCCTTCACCATCAGAGATGAACTGACCGTACCGGATGGACTCGTTCTGCATGGCCAGTGATTCGTCATCTCTACTGCCCTCAGAGCTACCACGCACCCACAACTGCACCCTGGGTCGGAAGTAACCAGATACAGGGCCAAGGAATCACCGTACTGGACCTCCATGTACACAGACATGAAAAGGGAAATCTCCAGACACGCACCATGCAATACACACAAGCCACATCAAGCAAAGGAACTGTTGCATTGACAGGAGTTCCTGAACCTCCCCTCCAAGGTCATTCGCAGCAGCTGATATCTTCGGGTGGAATGGTAAACAACATTTAGTCTCAGTTGATTTATATTCTGGGTAGTCTGAACTTGACTATCTGCCAAAGATGATGAGTAACACAGTCATCATCAAGCTCAAGAGGCACTTTGCCACACACGGCATCCCACAGAGACTCGTGACAGACAAAGCTCAATTCATCTTCGCTGAATTTCACAACTTTGCACAGACATGGGACTTTGAGCATATCGTGTGCAGCCTCCTCTATATCCATCAAAGGGCCTGGCGAAACAGGCGGCATGCACAGTCGAACAACTTCTCGAGAAATGTGCGCGGGATCACACAGATTACTATGCTGCACTCCTCCATCTGTGAAATCTACCACGCCAAGGTCTGCCCTCATCAGCGCAATGACTTGTTTCAAAGTCAGACACCAGGTCAGGATTCTTATTGCTAAGGTTTTGCTGCAGCCCAAACTTGAAGCCAATGTGAATGAGGCTCTCATAGAATCCCTACAGTGCAGAAAGAGGCCATTCGGCCCATCGAGTCTGCACCGACCACAATCCCACCCAGGCCCTACCCCCATATCCCTACATATTTACCCACTAATCCCTCTAGCCTACGCATCTCAGGACACTAAGGGCAATTTTAGCATGGCCAATCAACCTAACCTGCACATCTTTGGACTGTGGGAGGAAACCGGAGCACCCGGAGGAAACCCACGCAGACACGAGCAGAATGTGCAAACTCCACACAGACAGTGACCCAAGCCGGGAATCGAACCCAGGTCCCTGGAGCTGTGAAGCAGCAGTGCTAACCACTGTGCTACCGTGCCACCCCTGCGATGCTGATTGAAAAGCCAAAATGCACAATGAGCGAGATGCCCATGGACTCAGTCCTCTAACAGCAGGTTAAATGGTAAGGATTCAGCCCACATGTGGCCAGGGCCAGTCGGCAGTGGTACGCAGTAATACCCCGCCACTGAGCAGCTATGTGGTAGCCTCAGATGGTGCCCACTGTGTAGGCAATTGCCATCAGTTTCTGCAAGTATCGGAACCAGCAGCAGCCAATAACACAGCACTTCAGTCATTCGGCCGATGGCACCAGCTTTCTACACAAGCGGACATGCAGACTCCTGCAGAGGTCAACACAGTGAATCCTGCACCTGACGAACACACAGATGAAATGTCCCGTGTTGCTACCAGTGAGGATACTGGCCACACAAAGACTACAACACCACCAATGGCTGTAATCACATGCACAGGGCACCTGAACAGCCCAAATACAACTTTCCAGGAATTTATTACCACTTAGCCAAGAACTGACTTAGAATTTCAGTTTTCTTTCCGACAGGAAAGTGATGGCGGGGCGGGGGTGAGGGAGACGTGATGGGCTGTGCACCAGTTGCTACAGCCTAATCCATGCCTCAATATATGAATGTAAATAGTTTTGAATTGTTGGCTTGTTTAATTGTATGTTACACAATGATCTGTACATAGTTTCCTCTTGTCACAATGTTACAGCTCAGGCCATCGGGTGTTCCAACTAAACGGGGATGATGTAGACTGAGTGGTCACGTGAGAACGTGAGGGCGTGACTACAAAAGAAGCCATGTGCCAGGGGTGCGGGAGTCATTCCTGGGAGAGCGGGCAGAGCACAGACATTGGAGTAGCTGCTGAGCTAGTGATTAAACTACCTTATTGAAAATCCCTGTTGTCAGTGATGCAGGGAACCCACAAAATTTAGAGGAAGGCGATGGCCTAGTGGTATTACCGTGGATTATAAATCCAGAAACTCAGCTAATGTTCTGGGGACTAGGGTTCGAATCCCGCCACGGCAGATGGTAGAATTCAAATTCAATAGAACAATATCTGGAATCTACTGATGACCATGAATCGATTGTCCTGGGGGGCCTAGGTTCAAATCCCACCACAGCAAATGGTGAAATTTGAATTCAGTAAAAACGAGTTTGGAATTAAAAGTCTAATGATGACCATGAAACCATTGTCGATTGTCAGAAAAAACAATCTGGTTCACTAATGTCCTTTAGGGAAGGATATCTGCCGTCCTATCTGGTCTGGCCTACATGTGACTCCAGAGCCACAGCAATGTGGTTGACTCTCAACTGCCCTCCAAGGGGAACTAGGGATGGGCAGCCAGCGACACCCATGTTCCACGAATCAATAATAAATAAAAATGTACACCTTTTTTTGGGCTCCCCTAACAAAGGAAATTGTTTCTCTTTGCCCACCCCATCAAGTCTTTTCAACAATCCGAGGCTGTTGACTTCATGACGTTAGAAACTTATCTGGGTGGGGCGGCAGCGTCTGGGAGATGAGCTGTTGCATTCTTGGATAATAATTTCCCAAGACGAATAGAAACATTCCAGGTCATTAGCATGAGATTTCTTTTGCCCTGTACGTTATGTCTTGTTCCCTTTCTGTGCTTACCTTACCAAGCCCACATGAGTGAAAGGAAACTTTCTGTTGAACAAGATTAAACAAAACCAAAAAGCTTTGGAGTGTGAAAAAAAATACTTGTTGAGTATCTACTGCCTCAATCATTTTTTTTCTCTGCTAACTTGGTTTTACCATAAATTGCAGTGCACATGAGATTGACCCTGTGTTCGAGGTGACTGGGAGGTACCTTTTCTTACTCTTTGCCAGTTTACTAATTGTGTGATGTATTGTTCTAATTTCTAGTGACACTTCATCCTGATAACCATCACATCAGTGGTAATGCTTTTTACACTTGGAACTAATCATTGCATTTTCAGTCACTTTCCTCTGTCTCTGTGTTGCTTGGCTAGCTTGGCCCTGATTCTGTCAAAAATCACCACTGGACATCTGGTGGTAGGTCGCTTCTGTTTTCCCCAGTGTGTCCTGGCATGAGACGCTTTTTAACTTTGATCGTGATTTAGCCCAAGTTGAAACTAATCAGCATGCCAAGTGGAGTGTCAGCTTCCACCTTTGATGGTCTCAGCAGTCCTTAAGGTCAAGCAGATGTCCAGGGGACACTAGACCAGATGCTCTATGAGAAGGATGACAGTCTTGAGCAGATTTGTAATTCTGCCAAATCTGACCTTGTCACCTGGAAGGGGATGGGCAGTGGGCATTGAGCAGGGTTTAGATGCCATGCCATCCTCCTCCGTTCCCCTTTTTTTCAGAGACCAGCACAGGACTGGATCTATTATCATTGAATCCCTACAGTGCCTTTCGGTCCATCGACTCTGCACCGACCACAATCCCACCCAGGCCCTATTCCCGCAACCCCATATTTACCCTGCTAATCCCCCCTGACACTAAGGTGCAATTTAGCACGGCCAGTCAACCTAACCCGCACATTTTAGGATTGTGGGAGGAAACTGGAGCACCCGAAGGAAACCTACACAGACACGGGGAGAACATGCAAACTCCACACAGGCAGTGACCCGAGGCTGGAATTGAACCCGGGGCCCTGGAGCTGTGAGGCAGCAGTGCTAACCACTGTGCCGCCGTGCCACCCACAGAAGGTTAACTCTGGGTCCTCATTAAAATGTGCGCAGTGAAAAACGTTCCCCAACAGACAGCCTGCCCGGCAAGGGATGAGCAATGAGGTGGGATAGCCCACAGTGAAGGAGCTGCAGCACCATCTTAAAGGGGAGGGAAAATTGAGACGGAGATTGGGGGAAGGGGGGATTGCATACATCCAGTGGGAAAACAAATTACACTTCAGAAAGACAAGCAGCACTCCTGTAGAAGATGCAGTAGTACGTTGAATATGGGCAGCTTTTAAGGCTTAAAATACACTCATGACTGCCACAAAATTGAGTTCTAATCCTCTAACCAGCTTTCCTCCAGGGCAGGTGGGGGTCTCTTTAATTTACAATCACAGTGGCCACCACTGTACTTGTTCCTCCAATGGTTGGTGCTGGGGAAGCACGGAGTAGATGGGCAGAACCAATAGTGGCATTAGCGCTCTTACTTATGCCATCTAACTCCAGTTAGTATATATGTGAGATTCTGACATGTTTCAGGTCAGAGCTCTCACTGCCAAGGTTAACAAGTGCTGAACATTTTCATTTTATTTGTTCTTGGGATTTGAGCATCACTGTAAGAAAAGCATTTATTGCCCATCTCTAATGGCCCCAAGCCCAGATATCGGGTCACGTGGACTCGAAACGTCAGCTCTTTTCTCTCTGCTGCCAGACCTGCTGAGATTTTCCAGCATTTTCTCTTTTGATTGCTGGAGATAAGACTAACTTCAACATCTGGCATTTGCAGGACACATTCATAATGGGGTTGTTGAGTAATTGTGACAATCAATCTCTATCAGTTAGTCTACGGCAGACACATATAATGTAAGGACGTTTACACAACAGAAACAGGCCATTCAGCCCATTAGGTTTATGCTGGGATTTATGCAATGCACGAGCCTCCTCCCTGATTTGTCTAACTCTACTACCATGTCTATCTCATTTGCTTATCCACTTTCCACTTGAATGCATTTATGCCATTTGCCTCAACTTCTTCCTGTAGCAGCAAGTTCCACTGTCTAACCTCCCTCTCTGGATACAGAAATTTCTTATCAATTTGACATTGGACTCTTTAGTGATTATATTTATGGCCATTGACTTTGGAATGCCCTCAAGAGGAACTATCTTCTCTGGGTCTGCCCTAACAAACCCATTCATCACTTTAAAATGTTCCATTTTGTCACTCGTTAGCTTTTACTTAGGGAAAAAGTGCCCTAACCTGTTCAGTCTTATTTTATGGTTCTAACCTCTCAGTTCTAACCTCTCAGTTCTAACCTCTCAGTTCTAACCTCTCAGTTCTAACCTCTTAGTCCTGGTATCCGGGCAATTGGCCTCAGGCATGGGGCAGCACGGTGGCTGCCTCACAACACCAAGGACCCGGGTTCAATTACGGCCTCGGGTGATTGCCTATGTGGAGTTTGCACGCTCTCCCTGTGTCGGCGTGGGTTTCCTCCGGGTGCTCCGGCTTCCTCCCACAGTCCAAAGATCCACGGGTTAGGTGGACTGGCCATGTAAAATTGACCCTAGTGTCAGGGAGATGAGCAGGGCAAATATGGGAATAGGGCCTGGGTGGGGTTATGGTTGGTGCAGACTCGATGGGCCGGATTCTATGAACCTATGATTCTATGTGCATTCTGGTCCACAATGTGCATTTTGGTCCCTCCCATTGGCAGTATATTACTTGCAGTTGTCACCCTTGCCCTGAATTTTCGTAATTCCAGGGATCAGCTCTGGACCAAGGTGGCATCTCACAATCTGCATCTCATCGTACATTATACCATCAAGCAGATCTGGATAACAGCGGTGGGGGGGGAATACATCTATTGTGCGACAGATGCGTCAGCTCAGGTACAGTGGGCACTGGGGTTTGTCACCATCAGGTCCTGGAGGTTAGATTGTACCAACCTGACTATCCATGTATCGATGCACTAGTCAGCCAGGTTCCTGAACGGAAGCCATTTTAGAATGTCCAGCAGTGTCTGATCACAGGAGCCACATCTTGTACATGGTTCCCAGACCACTATCATAGTTCCTTCAGCTTGGGAGAGTCTCAGGTGCTGCACCACTTCTGGCCAACATCTGGACTCTGAGGGTAGCTGCTGGGTCACGACATTATCCTGTGTGGAGGTGGCTCCTGATGCCCCCTGGCATCCTGACACGAAGGTGGAGATGCTACAAGCAAAGCCACAACCCTGTATTGAACTGATCATTGGCATCTTGAAGATGCAGTCCAGCTATAGTCGGGACCGATCAGACAATGCCCATGTGCACAAGCCAGCCTAGGTTGTGGTCGCCAGTTGCACATTTCCGAACATGACACTACAGAGAGGTCTGCAGCTAGGTGATGAGGAGGAACTGGAATATGGCTCTTCTTTAGAAGCGGACAGGGAGAAGGTAGAACAGGTGAATGAAGGGGCAGCTACATAGAAATCCGGCACTCAGGCATTGGAGGAAGACTGCTCTCAGGCCTCATGGCAATTGGCAGATTGGCTGCAAGGACCACACAGGTTCATGTTGCACTTCAGTGTCTCTCAGCCCAATGCCAGATGCCTCCGAAACTCACTGTCCATCAACGAGAGAAATCATCCAACACTTTTGTAACCCCATGTGATTGAGAAGGTGGAGACAGCCAATTCCATTCTCTCTGATTGCGACTGAGATACATAGAGTCATAGAGCAATACAGCACGGAAACAGGCTCTTCGGCCCAACTGGTCCATGCCGACCATGGTGCCCTCCCAGCTAGTCCCAATTGCCTGTGCGTGGTTTCTGTTCTTGTCTTAGAGGGCCTTGTAGGGGCAGTGAATTGCTTTCTGCACTGGACACACATCCTTCTGCTCACTCCCTGGCCACTAATCTCCGTCTGCAATCGCAACTTCCATTCCAGACCCCTTTGTGTCCTTAAACCCATTTCTTCAGTCAGACACTGGGCCATTGCAGCAGTTAAAACCTCAAGGGAGGTACCCAAGAGCCTTGATGTTGCCCATGGCGGTTTGTCAATGCCAGTGCGGGACGTTTGACGTCCTGCTACCCCATCACATCACTGAAAGGCAAGTGGGCGGCACGGTGGCACAGTGGTTAGCACTGCTGCCTCACAGCGCCCGGGACCTGGGTTCGATTCTCGACTTGGATCGCTGTCTGTGCGGAGTTTGCATGTTCTTCCCGTGTCTGCGGGGTTTGGCCCCACAATCCGAAAGACATGCTGCTTAGGTCCATTGGCCATGCTAAATTCTCCCTCGGTGTACCCGAACAGGCACCGGAGTGTGGCGACTAGGGGAATTTCACAGTAACTTCATAGCAGTGTTAATGTAAGCCTACTTGTGACACTAATAAATAGCCTTAAACTTTAATCATTGCTGCTGCTTACCTTTTCAAAAGGGCCCTTGGTAAATACCTCCTACCTCCAGGTTCCTTCCGGCACTGATGATTGGGTGCTGAACTTGCACCCAGGTCAAATAGACCCTTTGCATTTGAAAAGTCAACATGTGTCACAGAGGCTGATGCAACATGAGGTTGGGACCTGGAAACTTCCGGGCATTTGATTCCCAAACTTCGGATTGAAAATCCAGCCCCAATCCATGTCTGACTAAAAGAACAGTAGATCATGTACAGAACTGAAGCAAGACTGGGTTGGTGTGGAGAGTTAGAATAGAGAATTTAAAAAAGGGGGGGAATAATGACAAATAAAAAGAACTAGTGGAAAAGAGGCACTCTATACAAATGTGAGGCCTAGCTCTATTTTGTCTGTCACTTAATGCAAAATGTTGCATTGTCTATAAATAGAATATTATGTGAATGATGATATGACTGTTTTGAATCAGGGCCATGCTACCCTAATTGCTTTATTTTATTTTAAACGTGATTAAGTTGCTGTTTTCCGCTCAAAGGATGTTGCTCCTTAACTGTGTTTACTTTCATTTTGAGCAGAAACCGAAATTCTGTTGCTTATTCGGCTCAGAAGCCTTGGCTCTTAAACACAACCGTGGAGGAAAACATCACGTTTGGGAGTCCTTTTATAAAGCAAAGGTAATTGTGGTGCTTCATGTCTGGGCGATGTGAAAAGAATGGCCAGAAAATCCTGCCTTGATGTCCCTCAGGGTGAGTGATGTGAGTTGGAATTTGGCTTTCCCCATTGGGGGAGGTGATGGTGCAGTGGTATTGTCACAGGGCTAGTAATCCAGAGGCCCAGTGTGATGTTCTGGGGACCCGAGTTTGAATCTCACCATGGCTGATGGTGAAATGTGAATTCAATTTTAAAAAATGTAGAATTGGAAGACTAATAATGACCATGAAAGCATTGTCGATTGTTGTAAAAACCCATCTGGTTCACTGATGAAAATCTGTCATCCTTACCTGGTCAGGCCTACATGTGACTCCAGGCCCACAGCACTGTGGTCAGCTCTTTGGGGTAATTTTTCCAGTCCCGCCACCACAGAAATTGTCGCGGGCAGTACAGACCATTTGACGGACTAATTAAAGGTCGTTGACCTTGGGCTGGCACAACTGGAAAATCTCGCCCATTAAATAAAATCTCTATGGCCTATTAAACCCCTCAGACCAAGGACAACTAAGGAGGGGTAATAAATGCTGGCCTATCCAGCGACATCCACATCCCATGAATGAATTTAAAAAAAACATTGGCATCACACTAGGTTTGCACCTCAAATTACTGGAAATGTACAGGAATGTCAATGCTGCATCTCGGACCTCATGACCATTATATCCATGAAGAGGGAGAAATGAATGGAAAGAAAATGTAAGACAAACATACAAGTGGAAACAGAGGCCATTTTAGTCCCATTGTGTTAGACGTTTGCTTTGTTAACCTGGTGCAGGCAATGAGAGAATGACAAGTTAGGTGTGTCAAATGTACAAGCATTCTTGACCTATGATGGACCGAGCCAGCTGCCACTGGATCAGGAACAGTGAAATTCCTTTTGTAGAACATGGGAGATTCCAAATAAAGATTCATCTCATTCACCTCCCACTATCCTAGCTATCGCAATGTTAATGGTGTTGTCCATTCTCAGTTATCAATCTGTCTGCAACGTATGATACAGTATAAGGAAAACCCTTGTGGTGGAGAGCTTTGGGAGCCATTGGGTAAAAAAATCATATTGGGCGCTGGGTCATAAACAAAGCCTGATATTTGCTTCCCTTGACTGAGTATCACTGACTGAGTGTAATGGGTGACTAATCAGATATTGTTGCTTTGTGCCACCTTCCAAGACAAATTCCTACCCCTGAAGTCCAAGATCACATTTTCTTCCCTCCTAATGCTATTTTTTCTCTCATGGGATGTTGGCACTTGTTGCCCATCCTTAATTGTCCTTGAAAGCAGTGGCCATTTCAGAGGGTCATTATGAGCCAACAACGTTGATTCACATGGAGCCCAGTCTGGGTAAGGATGACAGATTCCCTTCCCTGTAGGACTTTAGTGAATCAGATGGGTTTTTACAACAGTCAGTGATAGTTGTCATCACTGAGACCAGCTTTTATATTCCAGTTCGATTCTTTGAGTTCAAATTCCACCAGCTGCCACTGTGGGATTTGAACCCATACATAGCAATTTGAGGTGCAAATCTAGTGTGATGTCAATGGGTTTTTTTTATTCGTGGTTTTTAGGCATTGCTGGCTGGGCCAGAATTTATTGCCCGCCCTTGGACTGAGGGGTTTCATAGAATCATGGAATCCCTAGAGTGCCGAAGGAGCCATTCGGCCCATCGAGTCTGTACTAACCACAATCTCATCCAGGCCCTACTCCTGTAACCTAACATATTTATCCTGCTAATCCCCTGACATGAGGGTCAATTTATCATGGCCAATCAACCTAACCCGCACCTCTTTGGAGTGTGGGAGGAAACCGGAGCACCCGGAGGAAACCCAAACAGACACGGAGAGAATGTGCAAACTCCACACAGACAGTGACCCGAGGCCGGAATTGAACCCGAGTCCCTGGCGCTGTGAGGCAACAGTGCTAACTACTGTGCCACCCCAATAGGTCATTTCAGAGGGATTTTATTTAATGGGCGGGATTTTCCAGTTCCACCAACCCCGAGACCAGAAATTCCTGCCCGAGGTCAACGAGCTTGTAAATGGTCCATCAAATTGTCTGTCCCACCAGCGACAATTTCAATGGGACTGGAAAATTTACCCCAAAGAGTCAACCACATTGCTGTGGATCGAGAGTCACATGTAGGCCAGACCAGGTAAGGATGGCAGATTTCCATTAGTGAACCAGACAATTGGCAATGGTTTCATGGTCATTGTTAGACTTCTAAATCTAGATTTTTCTTCATTGAATTCAAGTTTCACAAATCTGCCATGGTGAGATCTGAACCCCTGGTCTCCAGCGCATTAGCCTAGGATTCTGGATTATTAGGCCAGTGACATCACCGCTACATCACCATCTCTCCTCACTCACCACATCATAGGATTGCATTGGATATACAGCATTGGCCCAAGTTCATGCTCCAATCGAGTCTCCTCCCATCTTTCCCTATCTAACTCTACTATCGTACCAGCTATTCCCTTCTCCCTTATTTGGAAACATTCACTCGGTATCCACTCAATCAAAACCTTTTATCATTTTACAAATCTCTATTAGGTCATCCTTCAGCCTTCTTTCTTCAAGAGAAAATACATCCAGCCTATCAATCCTTCCCCAATTAATATGCATTTTTCCTAACATCCTTGTAAATATTCTCCAGTGCCTCTTTATCCTTTCCACAATAATGAGATCACAGCCACACACACTGCTCTAAATGTAGTTTAATTGAGGTTTGATAAGCATAACTTCCCTGCTTTTCAGTTCTATCCCAAAGGGGGCGATTCTCTCATCCCAGTGTGGGAATTTTTAGCGCAGCGGGCTAGGAGATTCCAGTGCTGCCCACTGTGCAGGATCCATGCTGGGCATCCGCCCCGATAGCATCTCCTAGCGCTGGATCCCCGGTGGCATCAACTCCGTGCTGGAAATCGGCAGGGTGGCACATAAGGTTTGGTAATGTTCATTACCATATATTTTAAATCCTATTAGCGGGCCGGGGGGCTGAAATCTCTGGGCCCACTAGCCTCTACCACCCCACTGGGAGCATTTCACTCCAACGGGGTTTACAGTAGCTCCTCACTCTCGGGGAGCTAATGGCCTGACCCCGCTGGAGTGAAGTGCCCCCTAGGCATTGGCACCCCAGCAGTGCCAGCCTGGGCCCCTTGGCACTGCCCAAGGGGCTTAGGTGCCAATGCCCAGGTGGCACATTGGCACTGCTCACCGGGTATGAGGCAGTGCCCGGGGGGCTGGCCATATGGGGGGCAGTGACATGACAGTGACGCATAAGGGGGTGGGGCCTGATGGGGTTGAGGGTGTCCCACTGCCACTCTGCATTGGGATCGGTGCGGGAAGGAGGGAGGCCAGCGAACAGGGTAGGCTGGCGGGAAGAGGGGGTCCAGACTGCAGGGTTTGAGGGGGTGTAACTTTGGGAGGGAGGTTGGGGCTGGACCCCTAGGAATGGTCAGGGGGCCAGCGATCGGGATCTGGGAGGGGCAGAGAGCCGACATTGCGGGGGTCGTGGGGCTGGCGAGCGATTGAGCTGGCCAGCAATTGGGAAATCAGCACTGCGCATGTGCCGATCTCGCCACTGACAGATCTCAGCACTCTCCAGCGGGAATAGGCCCCACTCCCTAGTTTTTTCTGAGATTCACGCTAGTGGCCTCTGCAGTGCACAGAGTGTGGGAGATTCTTCTCTGAACGCTCACTGAAAAAAACAGCATGAATTACTCCAGTTTTCACATGATTTCGACACTTCGAATGTTTTGGAGAGAATCCCAGCCAAAATCTTGTGTTTGCTTTGCCTTCATTCCAAATGCCTTAAGACCATTAATGGACAAAGATCTATCGATCTCAGGCTTGAAAATGTTGATTGACACCCCCAAGTCCACAGTGGGAGGGAGTTCCACATTCTCAGTCGCCTTTGATTGAAAATTGTGCTCTGATTTGTAAGTGTGTGTGTCCAGGTTGCCTTGTGTGGATTTGTGTGCAGTTGTATTCATTGAATCTTCATTACCCTTTGGGATAGAGTTAGGTGTCCACTGCCATATCATTTTATGCCCCTTAATGGATGGGAATCATGTGAAGCACACTGACCCTCATACTCATACTCAAATTCCTGACATATCATAGAATCCTACAGTGCAGAAGGAGGCCATTCGGCCCATTGAGTCTGCATCAACAACAATCCCAGGCCCTATTCCCATAACCCTGCTAATTTACCCTGCTAATCCTTCTGACACTAGGTCATTTTAGCATGGCCAATCGACCTAACCAGCACATCTTTGGAATGTGGGAGGAAACCGGAGCACCCAGGGGAAACCCACGCAGACACGGGGAGAATGTGCAAACTCCACACGGACAGTGACCCGAGGCTGGAATTGAACCCAGGTCCCTGAGTCCCTGTGAGGCAGCAGTGTTAACCACGGTGCCACCGTGCTGCCCAACGGGGGTCATATTCTCCTGCCTTGTGAAGCTTTGTGCAGTAACACTTTCCTGCAAGATGTACCCCATGTCTTTCTGATCTTTAAATAGTTTCTAGGTTTCTCAGCTAGTTTGATTGGATCTGAAGTTTGTCCCTCCGAAAACATTGAACATTTCCAAAATATTTCTGCCCAACAAGTCAATTAAAAGTCTTTAACAGAACATCATCTTCTTGCTAAATTGAAACAAAATTCATGAACCTTTCTTTGTTACTGTTCTGCCTTTCTGCTTTGCTCTCACCTATATTGTAATGCTCATTTTATCTACAGTAAGAGTTTTAACAACATCAGGTTAAAGTCCAACGGGTTTATTTGGTAGCAAATGCCATTAGCTTTCGGAGCGCTGCTCCTTCGTCAGATGGAGTGGAAATCTGCTCTCAAACAGGGCACAGGGACACAAAATCAAGTTACAGAATACTGATTAGAATGCGAATCTCTACAGCCAGCCAGATCTTAAAGATACAGACAATGTGAGTGGAGGGAGCATTAAGCACAGGTTAAAGAGATGTGTATTGTCTCCAGACAGGACAGTCAGTGAGATTCTGCAAGTCCAGGAGGCAAGCTGTGGGGGTTACTGATAGTGTGACATAAAGCCAACATCCCGGTTTAGGCCGTCCTCACGTGTGCGGAACTTGGCTATCAGTTTCTGCTCAGCGACTCTGCGCTGTTGTGTGTCGTGAAGGCGGCCTTGGAGAGCCTTTGAGAGCAGATTTTCACTCCATCTGACGAAGGAGCAGCGCTCCAAAAGCTAATGGCATTTACTACCAAATAAACCTGTTGGACTTTAACCTGGTGTTGTTAAAACTCTTACTGTGTTTACCCCAGCCCAACGTCGGCATCTCCACATCATTTTATCTACCCCAGACTGATGTTTGTAAAGACCCCAAAATTTACACCATACACTCCTAAAATTGTGAGCACTGTTGAAGAATTACGTTAATCCAGACTGAAGCATTCTGTTGCACTCATCTCCTCATTTTTCACCCTCTCAGGTACAAAGCCGTCATTGATGCCTGCTCCCTTCAGCCTGACATTGATCTGTTGCCGTTTGGAGACCAAACCGAGATCGGAGAGAGGGTAAACGCTGGGCGATGTGTTAACTTTGCTACACCATTCCATTCACAAACTTGTTTCAGGTTGTGAGTGGGTAAAGCAAAAAGCTTTAGTATTTGTAATTCTGAATTTGTATCGAGACTGTGGGTGGGATTTTCCAGCCGCACTCACCCAAAAGCTGGAAAATCCCATCTGAGGTCGGCAGACCTTTGCATGGTCTGCCCCCCTCCACCCCCACCCGCTACAATCCCATGGCAGGCAGGACTGGAAAATTCCACCTTGTATTGAGGAGAAACTCATCTTCAATGGTGTTTGTTGACGCACATTGAGTGGTGTGTAAAACCCGCTGCTGACTCATGACTGCCCTCTTTACAACCTTGCCACTGAAAATGAATTTCACCCTCATGAAGTCAGAGCTGTCTTTAAATCAATTGTAATACTTGGGTTTTGAGGTATTGCGTATTGATGAGGCTGCGCCTGGGGTATTGTGCACAGTTTTGGTCCCCGTATTTGAGGAAAGATGTAGTGACATTGGAGGCAGTTCAGAGGAGGTTCATTAGATTGATTCCAGAGATGAGGGGTTTGTCGTATGAAGAGAGATTGAACAGTTTAGGCCTATACTCTCTGGAATTTAGAAGAATGAGGGGAGATCAAATTGAGGTGTATAAGATGATAAAAGGTATGGATAAAGTAGATGTGGAGCGGATGCTTCCTCTTGTGGGCCATTCTAGGATGAGAGATCATAGTCTTAAGATAAGGGGCAGCAAATTTAAAACAGAGTTGAGGAGAAACTACTTCCCCCAAAGGGTTGTGAATCTGTGGAATTTGTTAACCCAAAGTGTGGTGGATGCTGGGACAGTGAGTAAATTTAAGGAGGAGTTAGATTATTACTTGGTAATGGGTTGAAGAGTTATGGGGAAAAGGCAGGAAAATAGGGATGAGGAGCATATCAGCCATGATCAAATGGCGGAGCAGACTTGATGGGCTGAATGGCCTAATTCTGCTCCTATATCTTATGAATCTATGAACTATTGTAGTTGGATGAGCAATTTATTCCAGAAATTAATCCGAGTTTGGAACCTACTGCAGTTTTTGAAGAGATCGGGGGAAGGCACTTGAAAAATCACACAGTCCTACAAGGTAAATCAGACTTATAAATCTGAATTCCAATGCAGAGTGGGGAGAGAAGTAACAAAATGAGAAACAAATTGACCAGAATTACAGGATCATCTTATTCTGTATAAGTGGATGGGAGATCGATTTGTCAAAGCAGTTAGCGGATTGATGTGGTTAGTGTTCCACTTTTTCTTTATAACTACAACGACAAATGATTCGCCTGCAATAGCAAAGACTTGCAGAGTGAGGCAGACCAAGGTTGCTGGCTGACTGATTGGATTCCAGGCATTGTGATGATGTGGTAGAAAAACAGAAAATTCCGATAAGCTGTGTTCAGACTTCAGACAGCAGCTTCAGACTGTGAACTCTCTCCTCTACCTTCACCCCATTTTGTATTTCATCAGCTTATTTTCATTTCTTCCATTGGTTCATTTTTCCACCCCGCTTTCATCCCGCGCTCCATCTTTTGTCCCCTTAACACCCTATCCCCTTCCCCACTCCACTAGGACATCTGTTACTTATTCCTGGTTGTCCTTTGCCACACTGTTTACCTTTATTCTGCCATCAACACAATCTGATCTCTTAATGGCCGCTAATAACACCCTTCTTAACCATTCCCTCTGTCTTTTTGTCCTTGACATCTTTATCAATCTCTCCCTAACCTCGACCTATCGCAGGTCCTCTGTCCAACACCTACTGCATCGTCCCCACAACAGTACTCTTTACCTCAGAGGAATGATCATCCAGACTCAAAATGTTAGCTCTGTTCTATCTCCACAGATGCTGTCAGGCCTGCTGAGAGTTTCCAGCATTTTCTATTTTTGTTTCAGATTCCAGCATCTGCAGTAACTAGCTCTTATCTTAGTGATTACATGGTGGCTTGTTGTATTGTTTTGTTCGTTGCATCTCCACTGTAAAGCTGTTCGTCACATCACTATCATTGTGATCTGATCATTGAGGCATAGAATCCAGCTTTTACACGTTGCAGTTTTACTGCAGAATGGATGCTGTATCTAGGTAAAAGGTAAAGTCGCCATAGTTCCAAATGACCATAGGCCTCTCTCCACTTTGAAGGGGAGAGCTGACTGGTGGTTATTTAATCTGAGGGTCACCACACCTTAGACAAGAGGCAGCACGGTGACACAGTGGTTAGCACTGCTGCCTCAAAGCACCAGGGACCCGGGTTCCATTCCAGCCTCGGGTCACTGTCTGCGTGAGTTTCCTCTGGTGCACCGGCTTCCTCCCACAGTCCAAAGATTTGCGGGTTAGGTGGATTGGCCAGGATAAATTATCCCTTAGTGTCAGTGGGATTAACAGGGCAAATATGTGGGGTTACGGGGGATAGGGTCTGGGTGGGATTGTTGTCAGTGCAGGCTCAATGGGCCGAATGGCCCCCTTCTGCACTGTAAGGATTCTATGATTCTAAGGGACAAGGTTGAGAAGGCAGCGCCTTCATGAATAACCTTAGCTGGTGTGAGAATTGAACCCGCGCTGTTGGCGTTGCTCTGCGTCATGAACCAACTGACTGAGGTAACCGACTCTATGGGCGCAATCTTAGCAGCCATTCATGCTGCGCTCCTGCTGTAGCGAAGTTGGAGAATTTGGGGTCCAGCTAAATCTCCGTTCACTGTGGCAGGATGGGAAAATTCCACTGGCGTGGTAAGATTCCGGCCTCAGACCTTAGGATCCACAATCCCATTCCTGTTTTGGAATTACCCACTAATTATCCGGTAACTCACCTCAATCCTCTTTAGTTTTCCATTTGGTATAATCCATCAATTATGCTTATTGAAGAGTGACAATTAGTCTCATTTCAACAATTCTGCGAGTTTGGGAAAGAAGCAATTTTAATGCAATACATCGAGTATTTTCAGAGATTCTGCATCAAAAAATAGTTATATTAATAATGTAACCTTTTTGCTTATGTAGGGGATTAACCTGAGTGGAGGACAGAAACAAAGAATCTGTGTAGCCAGAGCCTTGTATCAAAACACAAGTACTGTGTTCCTGGTAAGCAATCATTGCTTTATCTCGGGCGTTTATTTGCTTGGAGTCCCTTTCAACTTCTTTGTTGATCTGATGAAAATGAAATGAAACAGATTGTTTAGTGCTGCATTTCTTTAAAAAAATTCCCCAGTCGGCTGTTGGATAGTTTTTCAAAATGTTGTCTCTGATGAGTGGGGCATTGAGAATCCTTTCAGGGAACGCAAGTCCTCCCCTTGGATTGTACTCTGTTCCCCCTTGGATCTTCCACCTGTTTCTAGAGCTTCAATTGTCTGTCTTCTCAATATAACTCTCTCAACAATAGTGGGAACAAAATATATGTAATTGTTACTTTCTAGCAGGTGCTGTGACACTTTTAGCTATTCCCACTGTTCGAGCACCAGATCAGAAACCCCAAGGTATATTATGAAGTCAGACTAAACCCCAACAAGTTTCTAATTTGGCATTAATGTGAGGATGGGATGTTTCACTCCAGCCGTAATTCTATTGCCAAACTGGGAAGCTTTTATCAGAGCAAATTTTATTTAACAACAGTTAAATTACAGTTTAACTATAACAAATTAATTCACTTAATCGTTAACAATTGAACAATACTTACATGTGACAAGATACAACTGCTAACCTATCACTGAGTTCCAATCAACTAATATTTCTCTTAGAGACTTAAACCTCTCTTTAAAATGAGTTAGCAAAACACCTGCTTTGACTTAGCTTATGGTATTTGCTTATGGTATTTGCTTATGGTATTTGCTTATGGTATTTGCTTATGGTATTTGCTACCAAATAAACCTGTTGGACTTTAACCTGGTGTTGTGAGACTTCTTACTTGACTTAGGTTACCAGGCTTGGAGCTTTCAGAAAGCCTTTAGAGAGAGAAAGATATAGGCAGAGAGGCATTGCTTTCTTCTGGCAGCTCAGGCAGCAACTGCTTGTATTTTAAAATGAAAATGGAACTGGCTTTCCTGCAGGTTTAGCTCCTCCCATTAATCACACAACTCTGTCCCTGTCAATCAACCTAATCAAAAACTCACATGACACTGCATTCCAGGAGAACCTAAATAAATAAGAGGTCCATTAACTCTACAAAGTAACATGTTCCTAGCTAAAATCCAGCTGCAATCTTAGCATCTGCTGCATGTTTATCAGGCAAATGGACTCCTGTAACTAAACACTGCCTCTTGAAGAAACCTACAGAAACATAAACTATATCAGAATAGTGCAGTATCATCACACCACCTCTCTCTAGCTGAGCACAAATCTTCAGTGTGATAATCAGCTTTTCAATGATTAGGAAAGTTTGGGTGTATTACAGTTGAGGCTTTATTCTGGAAGATCACCTTGATTGTTTCACAGCAGTTGGTTTTGGAAATGCCAGAGAGGCTAATGAACTCTTAACATTGTTATAACGACATTGTGTCAATCCTTCTGCACACTGTTTAACACAAAATCATATTATGGAATCTAACTATGCGTAATAACTTCATAACCAGCATTTGAAAGTGCCATTTGTTTATCAGTGAGCAAAGCCGTGCCAAAATTGCAGTGATTCAACATTGTGTTTATCTAAGGACATTACACAACAATGTGCTTAAAGACAACGGAAGTTCTGGATATCCCGAATTAACTAAGGAACAAAACTTTTGTATTCGATAGAGAATGACAAAAGAAATATTGAGGCTAAAAGGGTTTAATTCTGAATACAAGTTGCACATAGCTGGTTTGTGTTCCCTTGTTCTTAGGTGATTGAAAAGTGGTCTAATTGAGGGGTTTCTCAGTTGATGGAGAGAAGCTGTTAGTTCTGGTGGTGGTGGTGGGGCGGGGGGAGGGGAGGAGGATGGGGGGGGAGGTGAGGGGGAAGGGGAAATGGGTGAGATACTAAATCAGGATTCACCAAAGAGAGGGATTTGATAAATGAGGAGCCTACCAAAGAAGAACGTACAGGGTAAAAACCAAAGAAGAACGTACAGGGTAAATGGTAGGACTCTGAAGAGTGTAGTTGAACAGAGGGATCTGGGAATACAGGTACAGAATTCCCTAAAAGTGACGTCACAGGTGGATAGGGTCGTAAAGAGTGCCTTTGGTACATTGGCCTTTATAAATCGGAGTATCGAGTATAAAAGTTGGAGTGTTATGGTAAGGTTATATAAGGCATTGGTGAGGCCGAATTTGGAGTATTGTGTACAGTTTTGGTCACCTAGTTACAGGAAGGATGTAAATAAGATTGAAAGAGTGCAGAGAAGGTTCACAAGGATGTTGCCGGGACTTGAGAAGCTGAGTTACAGAGAGAGATTGAATAGGTTGGGACTTTATTCCCTGGAGCGTAGAAGATTGAGGGGAGATTTGATAGAGGTGTATAAGATTTTGATGGGTATAGATAGAGTGAATGCGAGCAGGCTTTTTCCGCTGAGGCTAGGGGAGAAAAAAAACAGAGGGCATGGGTTAAGGGTGAAAGGAGAAAAGTTTAAAGGGAATATTAGGGGGGGCTTCTTCACGCAGAGAGTGGTGGGAGTGTGGAATGAGCTGCCGGATAAAGTGGTAAATGCGGGGTCACTTTTAACATTTAAGAAAAACTTGGACGGGTTCATGGATGAGAGGGGTGTGGAGGGATATGGTCCAAGTGCAGGTCAGTGGGACTAGGCATAAAATGGTTCGGCACAGACAAGAAGGGCCAAAAGGCCTGTTTTCTGAGCTGTAATTTTCTATGGTTCTAGGGCAGGCTGTGTAGATATTCTGGGTCATGTTGATATCAGAGGTCTTGAAAAACGTTAAGGTAGATAAGCCCCCAGAGCCTCATGGGATCTGCCCCAGAATACTGAGGGAGGCAAGGACAGAAATTGCTGGGGCCTTGACAGAAATCTTTGTAACCTCATTGGCTACAGGTGAAATTCCAGAGGACTGGAGGATAGCCAATGTTGTTCCATTGTTAAAGAAGGGCAGCAGGGATAATCCAGGAAATTATAGGTCGATGAGCTTTGCGTCTGTGGTAGGGAAATTATTGGAAAAGATTCTTAGGGACAGGATTTATCACATTTGGAAACAACTGGACTTATTAGTGATAGACAGCATGGTTTTGTGAAGGGGAGGTCGTGCCTCACTAACTTGATCGAGTTTTTCGAGGAAGTGACAAAAATTATAGATGAGAGAAAGGCAGTGTATGTTGAATACATGGACTTCAGTAAAGCCTCATGGCAAGGTACCTCATGGTAGACTGGTACAAAAGGTGAAGTCACATGGGATCAGAGGAGAGCTGGCAAGATGGATACAGAACTAGCTTGGCCATAGAAGACAAAGGGTAGCAATAGAAAGGTGCTTTGCTGAATGGAAGGCTGTGACTAGCAGTGTTCGCAAAGTAAGAAGTCTCACAACAGCAGGTTAAAGTCCAACAGGTTTATTTGGCAGCACAAGCTTTCGGAGTCTTGGTCCTTCATCAGGTGAGTGAGGAGTTGTTCCACAGGGATCAGTTCTGGGACCTTTGTTGTTCATAGTACATATAAATGATTTGAAGGAAAATGTAGCTGGTCTGATTAGTAAGTTCGCAGATGACACAAAAATTGGAGGAGTTGCGGATAGTGAAGAGGATTGTCACTGGGTACAGCAAGATATAGACTGGTTGGAAACTTGGGCAAGAAAATGACAGATGGAGTTTAATCCGGACAAATGTGAGATAATGCATTTTGGAAGGTCCGATGCATGTAGGAATTATACAGTAAATGGTAGGACCCTTAGGATATTGACAGGCAGAGAGGTCTGGGCATACATGTCCTCTGATCACTGAAAGTGGCAATACAGGTAGATAAGGTGGCCAAGAAGGCCTATGGCATGCTTGCCTTCATCAGTCGGGGCATTGAGTATAGAAATTGGCAGGTCATGCTGCAGCTGTACAGAACCTTAGTTAGGCCTCATTTAGAATATTACATACAGTTCTGGTCGCCGCACTACCAAAAGGATGTGGATGCTTTGGAGAGGGTACAGAAGAGGTTTACCAGGAGGTTGCCTGGTCTGGAGGGTATTAGCTATGAGGAGAGGTGCCTGGGGAGGTGGTGGGAGCAGGTATGATAGCGACATTTAAGGGGCAACTAAAGGAATACATGAATAGGATGGGAATGGAAGGAGGGAGTGCTGCTCGGGCTGCAGTAGAGTGTGACAGTTGGTGTCTCAGTGAGGGAGTGTTGCTCGGGCTGCAGTGGAGAGTGACAGTTGGTGTCTCAGTGTGGGAGTGCTGCTCGGGCTGCAGTAGAGTGTGACAGTTGGTGTCTCAGTGAGGGAGTGTTGCTCGGGCTGCAGTGGAGAGTGACAGTTGGTGTCTCACTGAGGGAGTGTTGCTCGGGCTGCAGTGGAGAGTGACAGTTGGGGAAGTGTGGGGAAGTTTTTTTGTTTTCTTTTTTTCTTGCTGGTAATGGCTTCAGGGATGGCAGTTCAGGCAGTATGCTGCATCTCCTGTGGGATGTATGTGGTGAGGAAATCCAGTAGTGTTTCAGGAGATTTTAGTTGTAAGAAGTGCATTAGATTGCAGCTTCTGGAGGAGCGTGTAAAGGAGCTGGAGGGGGAGGTAGAGGAACTCCGCATAATTCGGGAGGCGGAGGTGGAAGTTGATAGGAGTTATAGAGAAATAGTAACTCCTAGAAATGAGGCTTGGGTCAATGCCAGGAGGAGGGGTAAGAAGCAATCGGGAAGACAATCCCCTGGGGCGGTTCCCCTCCATAATAGGTTTTCGGTGCTGGAGGCTACAGTTGAGGAGGAATCAACTGAGCATAGAGAGCAGATCTCTGGGGGTGAGCCGAGTGAGAAAGCTCAGGTGGTTAGGGGCTGTAAAAGACTGGGCCTTGTGATTGGGGACTCCACAATTAAGGAGACAGATAGGAGGGTCGGAACTAAAGGTAGGGACTCAGGGTTGGTGTGTTGCCTACCAGGGGCTGGGGTCCGGGATGTGTCTGACAGGGTATTCAGGACTCTTAGGGGGGAGGGAGATAAACCACAAGTTATTGTACATGTGGGGACACACGACATAGGGAGGATAGGGGAAGGGGATATTAGGCAGGGATTTATGGAGTTGGGGTGGAAACTAAAGGCCAAGACTGACAGAGTGGTTATCTCTGGACTCTTGCCTGTACCACGGGATAGTTTAGAGAGGAATAGGGAGAGGGAAGGTTTGAATTCATGGCTGAGGGGATGGTGCAGGAGGGAGGGGTTCAGGTACTTAAGCAATTGGGGCTCGTACTGGGGAAGGTGTGACCTCTATGAGAAGGATGGTCTACACCTTAATCAGAAGGGGACCAATATCCTGGGGGGTAAATTTGCTAAGGCCATGCAGGGAGGTTTAAACTGATTCGGGGGGGGGGAGGGATCCTGAGTAGTGGGGCTGAAAGTGAGGGATGCATGGATGGGGACTGCAATGCACGGCATTGCAGAGGTGGGGTGGAGCAGGGTTTGAAATGTGTATACTTCAATGCCAGGAGTATTCGCAATAAAGTGGGTGAACTTGCAGCGTGGATCAGTACCTGGGACTTCGATGTTGTGGCTATTTCAGAGACATGGATAGAGCAGGGGCAGGAATGGATGCTGCAGGTCCCGGGGTTCAAATGTTTTAGTCGAAGTAGGGAAGGAGGTAGAAGAGGGGGAGGGGTAGCATTATTGGTCAGAGATTGTATCACAGTGTCAGAGAGGAGGTTTGATGAGGACTTATCTGTTGAGGTAGTATGGGCGGAGATTAGAAATAGGAGAGGAGAGGTCACCCTGTTGGGAGTCTTTTATAGACCTCCTAAAAGTTCTAGAGAGGTTGAGGAAAGGATTGCGGAGTCAATCCTGCTTAGGAGTGAAAGTAATAGGGCAATTGTTATGGGGGATTTTAACTTGACTAATATTGACTGGAATTGTTATAGCTCTAGCTCGTTAGAGGGGTCAGTTTTTGTTCAAAGCGTGCAGGAAGGTTTTTTGACTCAGTATGTAGACAGGCCAACTAGAGGTGAGGCTATATTGGATCTGGTGCTGGGAAATGAGCCAGACCAGGTGCTAGACTTGGAAGTTGGTGTGCATTTTGGTGATAGTGACCACAATTCGGTTACGTTCACCTTAGTGATGGAAAGGGATAGGCATGAACCTCGGGCCAATGGTTTTAGCTGGGGGAAGGGTAATTATGAGGCTATTAGGAGAGAATTAGGAAACATAGGTTGGACTAGGAGATTACAGGGACTGGGAACGTCCGACATGTGGAGTTTTTTCAAGGAGCAGCTACTGCGAGTCTGTGATAGGTATGTCCCTGTCAGGCAAGGAGGAATTGGTAGGGCTAGGGAACCGTGGTGCACCAAAAAAGTTTCTTTGTTGGTTAAAAAGAAAAAGGAGGCTTATGTTCGGATGAGACGTGAGCACTCGGGTAGTGCACTAGAAAGCTTTAGATTGGCTAAGAGGGAGTTGAAGAGCGAGCTTAGAAGGGCTAAAAGGGGACATGAGAAGACTTTGGCGGATAGGGTTAAAGAGAATCCTAAGGCGTTCTATAGGTATGTCAAGAACAGAAGGTTGGTTAGGGCAAGTTTAGGGCCAGTTATAGATGGCAGAGGGAAGTTATGTGTGGAACCGGAGGAGATTGGTGAAGCATTGAACCAATATTTCTCTTCGGTGTTCACGCAAGGGGACATGAATATAGCTGAGGAGGACACTGGGTTGCAAGGGAGTAGAATAGACAGTATTACAGTTGATAAGGAGGATGTGCAGGATATTCTGGAGGGTCTGAAAATAGATAAATCCCCTGGTCCGGATGGGATTTATCCAAGGATTCTCTGGGAGGCAAGAGAAGTGATTGCAGAGCCTCTGGCTCTGATCTTCAGGTCGTCGTTGGCCTCTGGTATAGTACCAGAAGATTGGAGGTTAGCGAATGTTGTCCCATTGTTTAAGAAGGGGAACAGAGACTTCCCCGGGAATTATAGACCGGTGAGTCTCACTTCTGTTGTCGGCAAGATGTTGGAAAAAATTATAAGGGATAGGATTTATAGTTATTTGGAGAGTAATGAATTGATAGGTGATAGTCAGCATGGTTTTGTGGCAGGTAGGTCGTGCCTTACTAACCTTATTGAGTTTTTTGAGAAAGTGACCAAGGAGGTGGATGGGGGCAAGGCAGTGGACGTGGTATATATGGATTTTAGTAAGGCGTTTGATAAGGTTCACCATGGTAGGCTTCTGCAGAAAATGCAGATGTATGGGATTGGGGGTGATCTAGGAAATTGGATCAGGAATTGGCTAGCGGATAGGAAACAGAGGGTGGTGGTTGATAGTAAATATTCATCATGGAGTGCGGTTACAAGTGGTGTACCTCAGGGATCTGTTTTGGGGCCACTGCTGTTTGTAATATTTATTAATGATCTGGATGAGGGTATAGTTGGGTGGATTAGCAAATTTGCTGATGACACCAAAGTCGGTGGTGTGGTAGACAGTGAGGAAGGGTGTCGTAGTTTGCAGGAAGACTTAGACAGGTTGCAAAGTTGGGCCGAGAGGTGGCGGATGGAGTTTAATGCGGAGAAGTGTGAGGTAATTCACTTTGGTAGGAATAACAGATGTGTTGAGTATAGGGCTAACGGGAGGACTTTGAATAGTGTGGAGGAGCAGAGGGATCTAGGTGTATGTGTGCATAGATCCCTGAAAGTTGGGAATCAAGTAGATAAGGTTGTTAAGAAGGCATATGGTGTCTTGGCGTTTATTGGTAGGGGGATTGAATTTAGGAGTCGTAGCGTTATGTTGCAACTGTACACAACTCTGGTGCGGCCGCACTTGGAGTACTGTGTGCAGTTCTGGTCCCCACATTACAGGAAGGATGTGGAGGCTTTGGAGAGGGTGCAGAGGAGGTTTACCAGGATGTTGCCTGGTATGGAGGGGAGATCCTATGAGGAGAGGCTGAGGGATTTGGGATTGTTTTCGCTGGAAAGGCGGCGGCTAAGAGGGGATCTTATTGAAACATATAAGATGATTAGAGGTTTAGATAGGGTGGATAGTGATAGCCTTTTTCCTCTGATGGAGAAATCCAGCACGAGGGGGCATGGCTTTAAATTGAGGGGGGGTAGTTATAGAACCGATGTCAGGGGTAGGTTCTTTACCCAGAGGGTGGTGAGGGATTGGAATGCCCTGCCAGCATCAGTAGTAAATGCGCCTAGTTTGGGGGCGTTTAAGAGATCCGTAGATAGGTTCATGGACGAAAAGAAATTGGTTGAGGTTGGAGGGTCACAGTTTTTTTTTTTAACTGGTCGGTGCAACATCGTGGGCCGAAGGGCCTGTTCTGCGCTGTAATGTTCTATGTTCTATGTTCTATGTTCTATGAAGGATACAGACTCCGTAAGTGCATACAATTTTAGCTTAGGCAGGCATCATGATCGGCGCAGGCCTGGAGGGTTGAAGAGCCTGTTCCTGTGCTGTACTTTTCTTTGTTCTTTGATATGAGCTCTCGAGATTGGAATTGATAATTTTTCCAAGTTAAAGTTATCAATGGGTCGAAGCTTCAAATACACTTAAGTACAGAGCTTGGTAGTGGGGGAACAGGAGGGGGGCGGGGCTGATGGGCTTCCTCCTGTTCGTAAAAGCGCATGGATCAATAAAATAAATTGGAGAAGGATTATCCACTTTGGTAGCAATAATAGGAAGACAGATTATTACTTGAATGGTGTAAATTGAGAGAGGTGGATACTCAGCGAGACCTTGGTGTCCTCGTGCATCAGTCGCTGAAAGTAAGCGTGCAGATACAGCAGGTAGTAAAGAAGGCAAATGATATGTTGGCCTTCATAGCGAGAGGATTTGAGTATAGGGATAGGGATGTTTTGCTGCAATTGTGTAAGGCATTGGTGAGGCCAACCTAGCGTATTGTGTGCAGTTTTGGTGTCCTTATCTGAAGAAGAATGTCCTTGCTTTAGGGGAGGTACAGTGAAGGTTTACCAGGCTGATTCCTGGGATGGCAGGTCTGTCATATGAGAAGAGACTAAGTCGGTTAGGATTATATTCACAGGAGTTTAGAAGAGTGAGAGGGGATCTTATAGAAACGTATAAAATTCTAACAGGGTAGAAACAGAAAGAATGTTCCCAATGGTGGGGAAGTCCAGAACTCGGGGTCATAGTTTGAAGACGAGCTGTAGAATTGGGGTGAAGAGAAATTTCTTCACCCAGAGGGTGGTGAATGTGTGGAATTCACTACCGCATGTAGTTGAGGTATGGTGTGATTTCAGAGAAATCGTGTGATTTCAATAAGAAATTAGATATAGCTTGCGGCTAAAGGATCAAGGGATTATGGGGGGAAGGGATCATAATATTGAATTTGATGATCAACCATGAGCAAAATGAATGGTGGAGCAGGCTCGAAGGGCCGAATGGTCTACTCCTGCTTTTTATTTCTATGATTAAAGAGGCTGTTTGACTGACAGTCAAGGATTATCCATTAAGGCAATTAGTATCGGAAGGCCACCATGAGGATAGACATATCAGGTGACCAATGGCAAGAGTGTGGGTTGGGGCATTGAGAGGTCATGTGATGAAACCTCCCAGAATACATCAGTATTGACAACCTGAGATATAAGTACAGCCTGTTAAATAGTGTCCTATTATTTAATGTCACCAACCTTTCCATTAACTTTTGCAAATGCAAAGAAATATATACTCGCTGATCAAATCATTTATTTACTAATTCAAAAGCAAATAATTTCCACTGTTTCTACCCCCCCACCACCACAGGACGATCCATTCTCTGCACTGGATATCCACCTCAGTGATCACCTCATGCAGGAAGGAATCCTTAAATTTCTTCGTGAAGACAAGCGAACCATAGCTCTGGTGACACACAAGCTGCAGTATCTGACACACGCAGACTGGGTAAGTAAGAGTGAGCAAACCCGGCCAGAGCATCTTGCAGCTGAGGCTTCCGAATACACATTGGGCACGATCTTACCAGCCGTTCACGTCACGCTCCCGCTGCAGCGAGGTTGGAGAATTTGGCACTCAGCCAAATCTCCATTCACTGCAGCGGGATGGAAAATCTTTGCATGAGTGTAAAATGGCACAATGGCTCAGAGCAAGTGCATTTTCCATAGAATCATAGATTGGTTTTCAGCCCATCAAATTCACACTGCCATTCTGTAGGGGTTTTCTTTTAGAGGCTAACTATTGAGCTTAACTTTAGCTAATACAAAGACTCGCAACCACAGTATCCTGATGAAAGACGTTCTTTATTGACCAATGTACGCTGGGAGAGAAAGGGTTGGGGGTGGTCCAACACTTCTCTGAAGTTACATCACAGTGGCAATACATCTTCCTAAAGACATTTTACCTGCCTTCTGGCTCACCCCAGTCGAAAATGAACCAATCACCATTAGTACAGGTCATTCATCATTAGTAAATGTCATATACCTTGAACAATTACAGATATTCTCTGACAGCATCGGAACAATAAGTTCTGGTGGTTTCTGCCTGACTTTCCCTGTTGCAAGTTCCAGACTCTCGTACCTGGTTGAAGGCTTTGTTTATTCATTAGGCCATGTGAGTTCACTAGCTTTGCCCTTGGCTTATAAATTTTCTATTCATAAGGGCTATCTAGAGTCCATGCCGATAAGAGCTATACTTTTTTGGGTGTATTGTTATAAGCAATGTGGGTCACTTTATTGGCCTAATTTCCATGATGCCTTAAAACGCTGCGCATTAGCCAAGATGGATGCCTGTTCAATAATACACGTTCAAAAATACATGTTTAAATTTTCTAAATGTGGTTATATGTGTTTCTATGCAGACAGTACCTCTGTAAAATATGTATGTAACGCAGTCTGTGACCCTTATTCTAAATTAATCCACTCTGTTTTAATAGTCTTTGTTAGTGTTTTAATCCCTGGATATTTCAAATTCTTCTGATACCCTTTGTAAAAGCAATCCAGCTTGTCTCACTCCAGAACCATCTCCCCATCGCACTGCAATTCTTTTCTCTTTCGTTAATTTTTTAATTCTTTCTATTGTTGTCATCGCTGGCAAGGCCAGTATTTATCGCCCATCTCTAATTGCCCTTGAACTGAGTGGCCATTTCAGAGGGCAGTTAAGCGTCAACCACATTGCTGTGGGTTTGAAGTCACATAAAGGTCAGACCAGATGGTAGATTTCCCTCCATAAAGGACATTAGTAAACCAAATGTTCACCATTGCCAAGACTAGCTTCCAATTCCAGAATTTATTAATTAAGTTTAAATTCTATCCGCCGTCATGGTGGAATTTGAACCCACGTCTCCAGAGCATTGGCCTGAGCCTCTGGATTATTAGACCAGTGACATTGCTACCGCTATGTCCAACTATAAAAGGGCATAGGTTTAAGGTGAGGGAGGGTAAGCTTAAGGGAGACGTGTAGGGAAGGTTTTTCACACAGAGGATGGTGGGTGCCTGGAATGCACTGCCAATGGAGGTGGTGGAAGCAGGCATGTTAGCAATGTTCAAGGTGTATCTTGATAAACACATGATTGGGAGGCGAACAGAGAGATTGAAACGGCGTATCGGTGCAGGCTTGGTGGGCCGAAAGGCCTGTTCCCGTGCTGTATTGTTCTTTGCACCTTCATCTTCCCCCACACTCCCTCCCTCCCTCAAAATCACTCCCTCCTTGTATTTCTCTATTTCCCTTTTTAAAGCCATGAACTGAATCTGCCTCTGCCACACTCTCAGGCTGTGCATTTAAGATGCTAAGCACTTGATGCATGAAAAGATATTTTTTCTCCTGTTGCCTCTGGTTCGTTAGCCAATCACCTTAAATCTGTCTCCTCTGGTTCTCAATCTTTCTGCCATTCTATCATCTGGGCACCTCGTGACATTGAACATCTCTATCAAATCACCTCTCTCTCTCCTAGAAACTACTTCTCCAGATTCTCCAATCTATCCCCATAACTGAATTGGACTTTAATACAAATCAAGAGAGATGTAACATGGGTGGCCAACTTGATTCCACATGATTTATACTACTGCATGATATCAAAAGGTGATGGTCTGGTGGTATTATCACTAGACTATTAATCCAGAAGCTCAGCTAATGTTCTGGGGATCCGGGTTCGAATTCCACCATGGCAGATGGTGGAATTTGACTTCAATAAAAAAGAATATCTGGAATTAAGAATCTACTGATGACCGTGAAACCATTGTCGATTGTTGGAAAAATCCATCTGGTTCACTAATGTCCTTTCGGAAGGAAATCTGCCGTCCTCACCTAGTCTGGCCTACATGTGGTTCCAGAGCCACAGCAACATGGTTGACTTTAAATTGCCCTCGGGCAACTAGGGATGGGCAATAAATGCTGGCCAGCCAGCGACGCCCATGTCCCACAAGTGAATAAAAAAAGAATCTAATCATTCATCTTCAGCAGCCATACCATCAATAGAGTTTTGTTCTGATGAAAGTCAGGTTGAACAATATTTAAAAGGATTGGCATGAATGTGAGAAATAAAGAAATGAACTCAATGCCTGCTAGGTGTCAAAAGCAATGTGAACATCAAATGGTCAGACAATGACTGCTCACATCTTACCTACTTCAGTTTTAATGATGATTCCTGTAATATTTGCCTGGCATTGAGATTAATTAATTTCATCTTGAAATAAACATATTGCAGCAGCAAATTAAGTGAACACGGACGTACACAGAATTATCAGGCTTGTGATATTGAGTACCCTCCTTTGCACAAGAGATAACTAAGGCTTGAGATATCAGTTCAACTGTAACATTACATCAGTGGCTCAGTCAAGATGGTACGGTGGCACAGTGGTTAGCACTGCTGCCTCGCAGCGCCAGGGATCTGGATTTGATTCCCGGCTTGGGTCACTGTGTGGAGTTTGCACATTCTCATCGTGTCTGCGTGGGTTTCCTTCAGGTGCTCCAGTTTCCCCCCACAGTCCAAAGATGTGCTGGTTAGGTGCATTGGCCATGCTAAATTGCCGCTTAGTGTCCTGGGATGTGTAGGTTAGAGGGATTAGCAGGGTAAATATGTGGGGTTATGGGGATAGGGCTGAGGTGGGATTGTTGTCGCTGTAAACTCGATGGGTCGAATGGCCTCCTTCTGGAGTGTTTCTATGATTACTGAAGACCTAATGAAAGGTCATAAGACTGTAAGGAATGGGAGCAGGAGTAGGCCATTCGGCCCATCGATCCTGTTCCGCCAATCAAAAAGATCACAGCTGATCTAATTGTGGCCTTAATTCCACTTCCCCACTTGTCCCCCAAAACCTTTGACTCCCTTGTAGATTAAAAACCTATCTAACCCAGCCTTGAACATATTCAATGACACAGCTCCCACTGCTGTTTGGGTAAGAATTCCAAAGAGCTTCTGAGAGAAGAAATTTTTCCTCGTGTCCCTCGCAAACGGGAGACTATTTATTTTTAAACTGTGCTGTTTAGTTCTAGATTCAGCTCTGTGAAGCCCCCTCAGAATCATTTATGTTTCAACAAGTTCACCTCTCCTTCTAAGTATAATCCCAATCTGGTCAACCGTTCCTCTTTCATGCCAGGAATCAGCCAAGTGAACCTTTCTGAAAAGATTTTTCTTGTTTCAAAGCAATTTCTTTATTGTTTGAATCCAGTATTGTGACATTTGTTGCTTGAAGTATCTCTTTGCTTCAGTGTTGCATGTTACTTGTAAATAAATCTGATGATTAATTTTAGCCTGAACATATTGCATGCCATACCCCTCATGGCATGTCTACATGCCACACAATGCAAATATCTGGTGTTAGAAACATAGAATGATACAGAGAAAAAGGCAATTTGGCCACTTGTGTTCGTAATTGGGACTCTGAAAGAGCAAATGTAGATTTTCTGAGACTCAGCGTGGTAAGAAACTGACTGTTCTTCAACTTTTCAGATAATTGCTATGAAAGACGGCAGCATCATAAGGGAAGGCACACTGAAGGACTTTCAGAACCATGATGTAGAATTGTACGAGCAATGGAAAACACTCATGAACCGACAGGATCAGGAATTTGAAAAAGTAAGCTGTGAACCTATGAGCCCTACAGGAGCAATTGGGAAACTCACAAGTTTGCTGCAAGATTTACTTAAGATCATAAGACGTAGGAGCAGAAGTGGACCATATGGTCCATTGAGTCTACTCCATCATTCAATGTGATCATGGCTGATCTGACATATTCCTCCACTCCACTTTCCCGCCTTATCTGCACAATCCTTGATTCTCTTACTAATGAAAAATCTGTCCATCTCAGCTTTGAACATAGTTGGCGGCATGGTGGCATAGTGGTTAACACTTCTGCCTCACAGTGCCATGGACCCGGGTTCGATTCCCAGCTCGGGTCACTGTCTGTGGAGTTTTTTGAGGAAGTGACAAAAACGGTCGATGAAGGAAGGGCCGTGGATGTCGTCTATATGGATTTCAGTAAGGCATTTGACAAAGTCCCACATGGCAGGTTGGTTAAGAAGGTTAAGGCTCATGGTATACAAGGAGAAGTGGCTAGATGGGTGGAGAACTGGCTTGGCCATAGGAGACAGAGGGTAGTGGTCGAAGGGTCTTTTTCCGGCTGGAGGTCTGTGACCAGTGGTGTTCCGCAGGGCTCTGTACTGGGACCTCTGCTATTTGTGATATATATAAATGATTTGGAAGAAGGTGTAACTGGTGTAATCAGCAAGTTTGCGGATGACACGAAGATGGCTGGAATTGCAGATAGCGAAGAGCATTGTCGGGCAATACAGCAGGATATAGATAGGCTGGAAAATTGGGCGGAGAGGTGGCAGATGGAGTTTAATCCGGATAAATGCGAAGTGATGCATTTTGGAAGAAATAATGTAGGGAGGAGTTATACAATAAATGGCAGAGTCATCAGGAGTATAGAAACACAGAGGGACCTAGGTGTGCAAGTCCACAAATCCTTGAAGGTGGCAACACAGGTGGAGAAGGTGGTGAAGAAGGCATATTTTGTTTTTATGGTATGCTTGCCTTTATAGGACGGGGTATAGAGTATAAAAGCTGGAGTCTGATGATGCAGCTGTATAGAACGCTGGTTAGGCCACATTTGGAGTACTGCGTCCAGTTCTGGTCGCCGCACTACCAGAAGGACGTGGAGGCATTGGAGAGAGTGCAGAGAAGGTTTACCAGGATGTTGCCTGGTATGGAGGGTCTTAGCTCTGAGGAGAGATTGGGTAGACTGGGGTTGTTCTCCTTGGAAAGACGGAGAATGAGGGGAGATCTAATAGAGGTATACAAGATTATGAAGGGTATAGATAGGGTGAACAGTGGGAAGCTTTTTCCCAGGTCGGAGGTGACGATCACGAGGGGTCATGGGCTCAAGCTGAGAGGGGCAAAGTATAACTCAGACATCAGAGAGACGTTTTTTACACAGAGGGTGGTGGGGGCCTGGAATGCGCTGCCAAGTAGGGTGGTGGAGGCAGGCACGCTGACATCGTTTAAGACTTACCTGGATAGTCACATGAGCAGCCTGGGAATGGAGGGATACAAACGATTGGTCTAGTTGGACCAAGGAGCGGCACAGGCTTGGAGGGCCGAAGGGCCTGTTTCCTGTGCAGTACTGTTTTTTGTTCTGTGTGGAGTTTGCACATTCTCCCCGTGTCTGCGTGGGTTTCCTTCAGGTGCTCTGGTTTCCGAAAGACGTGCTGGTTAGGTGCATTGGCCATGCTAAATTCTCCCTCTGTACCCGAACAGGCACCAGAGTGTGACAACTCGGGGATTTTCACAATAACTTCATTGCAGTGTTAATGTAAGCCTTACTTGTGACACTAGTAAATAAACTTAAACTTTGAAACAGTCAGAACAAGCCCAGATATAGAATCACAAAGTCATTGGTGGCGCAGAAGGTGGCCATTTGGCCTGTCAAGCCTATACTGGCTCTCCTCAGAGCAATCCAATCAGTAACATTCACTTGCTCAATCCCCATGGTCCCGCAGGTCTAATTGCTCCCAGTGCCCATCCAGTTTCCTTCTGAAATCACTGCTCATTACCACTAACTGTGTAAAAATGTTCTTCATCACATTCTCCATACATCTCTTCACAAAACCTTACCCCCAGTGCTGTACTATCAGCCAATAGAATATCAACCTTCTCCAAACCTGTCATCATCTTCTACACCTCTATCAAATCTTCCCTCAATCTCTTTAGCTCCAAGGAGAACAGCCCAGATTTTACAACCTAACCTTTATACTCTTTTGGATTGAACCAATTAAACTAAATAAAGGGTCAAATCAAAAGGGCAGTCCCTTAAAGGGATGCTGCATCAACGAAAAATAAATTGCAAAGGAAAATGAAAAAATTAAATCCAATTGTGATTAAAAAGGAGTTGATAAAACACCCCAAACCCCAGGGTTCCCATCGGGCATGGAAGGGTTGGATTGTGCAGGTGGATTCTGCATGCACTCTCTCCAGGGACACCTGGCTGTGAACACAGTCACTGTAGAGGGGCAGACAGTTGGGCTGTCCCCCTCGATCACCCACTGCCTGAACTTGTTAATGGCCAACTTGGCCAGGGGTCCCCATTTAAAGGTGGACCAAGACCGATCAATGCCTTAACAATGTGATTTCTCTTTAAGAAAGTGATTGCCATTGGACCTTAGCAATGTGATCAATAAGACATTGACATAGAGACTGAGTGTCATGAGTTTATTGTTGATGGAGAAAGTCATTTGACAAATAACAAAATTCTTGTCAGAAATCTCCCACCTCCCCCACGGCTGGGATTCTCCGGTGTGGCTGAATGGAGTTTTGACTGAGTGCCAAATTCTCCCTTCTTACTGGCAGCGGGAGCTAGTGTGGAATGAGATCAGAGAATTCTGCCCACTGAATTATTCAGGAAAATATCAAGTTCATAGAGTCATGGAATCTCTACATGCAGAAGAGACCATTTGGTCAATCGAGTCTGCACCGACTCTCTGACAGGAAATCTTAACTAAACCCTCTTCTCCGACCTATCCCCGTAATACCACACATTTGCCATGGCTAGTCCATCTAATCTACACATCTTGGGACACTAAGGGACAATTTAGTCCCTTTTAGCATGGCCAATCCACCTAACCTGCACATCTTTGGATCACAAGTTGTGCAACCTCTCCAACTGCTTATTTTCTGTTGGCTGTGGGATGGATTCAGTGATGGATTCAGCGAGTAGCTGCAGACAGAAGGGTGTATACCCAGGACCTTTGCAAGCTCTGTTCCCCCTTCATCAGTGTAACTTCCCTCCAGAGCGATGGGGGTGGAATTGCACTTTTCATTGGGATCATCACTATGGAGCTGGAGAGTTGGTGTCTGTCACACACACTGCCCAAATTTCTCTCCATTAATGGCAACAGGGAGAAAATTGAGGCAAGGTTTCTGTTTGTTTAATCTGCTGAAATGTAAAATTCCATCTAGTTGGTGGGGCTGGTAAGAGGGGGTTCCTTCTAGCTTTTGGCAATAATGTAAAATGTGAGATATCAAATTAGTTACCTTTTGTACACACCTCCAAACTTCCGTTTGTATGGAAGTTTCTATGGATGCATTGCAGCAATCCACCAAAGATCCTTAGGCAGCACCTTCCAAACCCACCACCACTTCCATCTAGAAGGACAAGGGCAACAGACACATGGGAACACCACCACCTGCAGACTCCCCTCCAAGCCGCTCACCATCCTGACTTGGAAATATGTCGCCATTCCTTCACTGTCGCTAAGTCAAAATCCTGGAATTCCCTCCCTAACGGCATTGTGGGTCATAGAGCCATAGAGGTTTACAGCATGGAAACAGGCCCTTCGGCCCTACTTGTCCATGCTGCCTTTTTTTTTAAAACCCCGAAGCTAGTCCCAATTGCCCGCACTTGGCCCATATCCCTCTTACCCATGTAACTGTCTAAATACTTTTTAAAGACAAAATTGTACCCGCCTCTACTACTACCTCTGGCAGCTTGTTCCAGACGCTCACCACCCTCTGTGTGGAAAGAATTGCCCCCTGGACCCTTTTATATCTCTCCCCTCTCACCTTAAACCTATGCCCTCTAGTTTTATACTCCCCTACATTTGGGAAAAGATATTGACTGTCCAGCTGATCTATGCCCCTCATTATTTATACACCTCCATAAGATCACCTGCTTGAATACCTGCCTTTTAACATGATTGTAAATCATAACTGTAGAATTGAGATCAGTGAATTTTGATGCACTGGAATAGAACTGAAAATGGCTGGAAAAATGTTGTGGAATAATTAAAATGTGAGTGCAAAGGAATTCGCAACCATAAAATGCCAGTGTTTAAGAGTTTTAAAGTTTATTTATTAGTCACAAGTAGGCTTACATCAACACTGCACTGAAGTTACTATGAAATTCCCCTAGTCGCCACAGTCCAGCGCTTGTTCGGGTACACTGAGGGAGAATTTAGCATAGTTGATGCACCTAACCAGCACGTCTTTCAGACTGTGGGAGGAAACCGGAACACCCAGAGGAAACCCACGCAGACATGGAGAGAACGTGCAAACTCCACACAAACACCCGGGTCCCTGGCAATGTGAGGCAGCAGTGCTAACCACTGTGCCACCGTGCCGCCCCATTGACATTGTGAAGCCTACCTTCTTCAAACAATTAATGTTTATGAATTCAAGTAAACGCAATGTAACTGTTCATCTCTGGTTTCCAGGAGACGGAAGGTGAAAGCCAGACAATGCTGGAAAGAAAAACCTTGCGAAGAGCAATGTATTCTCGAGAAGCCAAAGCCCAGATGGACGATGAGGATGAAGGTTGGAGTTTCTGTCCTTACCTGGTTACTGATTGCTGATTCGTGCCATTCCCTTTAGATCCAGTTCTGGTTGAAACAGAGCAGAAGGATGTCCCTGGCATCAGTGCCATTTAACTAATAACATCGCCGAGAACCCCAACCCTTTTTCAAGACCAGGACACAACTAAGTTGCAGGGCAGCTTGTTGGCACAGTGGTTAGTGCTGCTGCCTCACAGCACCAGGAACCTGGGTTCAATTCTGGCCTCGAGTAACTGTACATATGGAGTTTGCACATACTCCCTGTGTCTGCATGGGTTTTCTTCGGGTGCTCCGGTTTCCTCTCACAGTCCAAACGTGTACAGGGTGGGTGGATTGGACATGCTAAATTGCCCCAAGGTGTTTAGATAAGAAGGATTGGTGGGATAAATGTGAGATTACGTGGTTGGGTCTGGGTGGGATGCTCCATTGGAGGAGGGTCAGTATAGACTGGATGGGCCAAATGGCCTGCTTCTGCGCTGTGGGAACTCTATGATTTCTGTGATAACAAAACATGTTCATAAAAGGTGCAATCTAAGAGAAGCTTAGAAAAGAATACCACTCCTGTCCTCCTCCTCTGCGATTATATCCTGCGATTGCCCCCACTGGTTGGGAGGGTACCATGTGATTCCTTTCTGCGGTCAACTGGGTGTGTACAAGGCCTCAGAATAAACCAGTTTTTATTTATCTATTTTCACTGCGCAGATTCTATGCATCTTGGGCTTGTGCATAGAAATTTTGGCTAGATCCATGAGTCAACTCATAAGGAGACCCTCCATGTATTGGATGAACATCTTACCCAGGCCAAGAGTGGATCACTAACCAACACAGGTCCTCAAGCTATTATTTTCTAGACTCTCACTAAACTCAGCTCTCTGGAGATCTTCCTTCCTTTGCCTCCAACATCATGGTTCCCCAAACCCCACATAGTCCAGTGTTACCTCCTTTCTAAGATCCCAAAACAGGACTGTCCTGGTATACCCAACATTTCAGCCTGCCCTTGCCCCAAGGAACTGACTTCTTTCCATCTAGTTTTCTCCTATTGTCCAGTCTCTTCCTGTGCTTTGAGCGGTGTCCTCAGCCATTTTAACAATTTTCAATTCCCTGCTTCTGACCATCTAGATATAGAATCTTACATCATAGAATCCCTATAGTGCAGAAGGAGGCCATTTGGCCCATCAAGTCTGCACCGACCACAATCCCACCCAGGCCCTATACTCATAGCCCTATGCATTTACCCTAGTTAGTCCCCTTGACACTAAGGGGCAATTTAGCACAGCCAATCAACCTAACCCATATATCTTTGGACTGTGGGAGGAAACCGGAGCACCCGGAGGAAACCCACACAGACATGGGGAGAACGTACAAACTCCACACAGCCAGTGACTGAAGCCAGGAATTGAACCTGGGTCCCTGGCACTGTTGGGCAGCAGCGCTAACCACTGTGCCACCATGCTGCCCCGTGTACTCTTCAACTTGAATGTTCAATCCCTCTATACCTCCATCCCCCACCGGAAGGAGAGCTCTCTGCATTATCCAGTTCCTAGCCTTCACCTCCCTCCTCCACCTGGCTGAACTTGATCTCACGTTGAGAAACATTTCCTTTCACTCCACTCACTTCCTCCAGCTGAAAGGCTTTGAGAACCTAGATGACTCCTGCCCAACAGTGCCAGGGACCCAGGTTCAATTCCTGGCTTCAGTCACTGGCTGTGTGGAGTTTGTACGTTCTCCCCATGTCTGTGTGGGTTTCCTCCGGGTGCTCCAGTTTCCTCCCACAGTCCAAAGATATGTGGGTTAGGTTGATTGGCTGTGCTAAATTGCCTTTCTGTGGGATATGTATCGGTTAACATTTCCAGAGTGTTCATTACTGCTATGTAATTATAACTTCAAAGTATCAGAGTGGGAGGATGACCATTTATACACACACAGTGAAGATAGTGATGTAATCTCAGCCAACATGAATGATTTTCTTCTATCTTTCATGTCCTGAGTGCAGAGGAGGATGAAGAGGATGATGATGACGATAACATGTCTACGGTAATGAGACTTCGGACAAAGATGCCCTGGCGAGCTTTCTGGAGATATCTGACCTCAGGGGGGTTCTTCCTGCTCTTCTTGCTGATTATCTCCAAATTGCTAAAGCATTCCGTCATGGTGGCCATTGACTATTGGCTTGCAGTGTGGACAAGCTCAAACCAAGCAAATGAAACCGAGACAGTGACTGACAAGGTAGGAACCCGACAGAATGCCTGAAACTCTGTCTGCCAAAATACTGTTGAGGCAGGGTCAATTGAAAATCTCCCAAGTGAGATTGATAAGAGTTTTTGTCCAATAAGAGTATTTTTAATGGGCGTGGAACCAAGGTGAGTAAATGGAGTTGAGGTTCAGTTTTGCCATGATGAACTGAAAGGCAGAATAGGCATGAGAACTCCTGCTCCCTAATGCAAATAATAAAATAATCTAGGAATGAATTAATGGGAGTGCATTAATCTGCACTGTATCCTATAATTCTGTATAATGAATTAGGAGGACGGGTTTGGCAAAGATAGCCAAGATCCCAAGTTAACATTCACATGAAATGAAAATGTTGGCACCAAGCACTTGTTTTGTTTTGTGCACTGGGTTTATTTTCCAGCTTACCAACTTGTCGAAATACTGATAGTGTGGATTGGCTTCCTACTGTAAATAGTGCATTAAATGAAAAGCAGTAAGTCTCTTCTTGGCCGGGCGATATGCAACACCAGCTTCACATCTCAGCGATCAAAGTCAGCCCCAGTACTTTTCACATTGAAAAACAGCTGAGATTGACACTGAGCTAGACAAGGGGCAATTGGGGTAAGTAATAACTCGGAGCAGGAGTAGGCCATCTGGCCCCTCAAGCCTGCTCCGCCATTCAATAAGATCTTTTTGTGGACTCAGCTCCACTTCTCCACCCGCTCACCATCACCCTTAATTCCTTTACTGTTCAAAAATCTTTCTATCCTTGCCTTAAAACCATTCAATGAGTTAGCCTCAACTGCTTCACTGGGCAGGGAATTCCACAGATTCACAACCCTTTGGATGAAGAAGTTCCTCCTCAACTCATAGAATCATAGAAACCCTACAGTACAGAAAGAGGCCATTCGGCCCATCGAGTCTGCACCGACCACAATCCCACCCAGGCCCTACCCCCATATCCACCCATTAATCCCTCTAACCTACACATCTCAGGACACTAAGGGCAATTTTTTTTTTTAGCCTGGCCAATCAACCTAACCCGCACATCAGTCCTAAATCTGCTCCCACGTTTTACCCTGCTCGTCTCCCTGACACAAAGGGGCAATTTAGCATGGCCACTCCACCCAACCTGCACATCTTTGGACTGTGGGAGGAAACCAGAGCACCCGGAGGAAACCCACACAGACACGGGGAGAACGTGCAAACTCCACACAGTCACCCAAGATCAGAATCCAACCAGGGTCCCTTATTTTGAGGCCAAGTCCCCGAGATCTAGTTTCAACTGCCAGTGGTAGCAATCTTCCTGCTTCTATCTTATCTATTCCCTTCATAAGCTTATATGTTTCTATAATATTTCCCCTCATTCTTCTGAATTTCAATGAGTAGAAAGATTAATGTATGGCTTGGTAAGAACCCTTTGAGAAGGAGTGCGGAGATAGTGAATTACAGAGGTTTAGGGAAGAAATTCCAGACTTAACGGCCGAATTCTCTGACCTCACCGGCAGGTGGGATTCTCCCACTCCGCTACTGTGAAGGGAGATTTGGCTGAGTGAAAATTCTCCATTCCCGCTGGCAATGGGTATCAGGGCGTGCAAGACCAGAGAATTCCGGCCATTGTTAATTTTATATATGGATGTTGTCTATTTTCCCCTCATATCAGGACTATCCAGCACCTCATCCACCACCTTCAACACACATGTCCTCCACCACTAATGCATAGTGGCAACCGTGTGTACCATCCACTAGATCCATGCAGGAACGAACCAAGGCTCCTTCGACAGAAGCTTCCAAACCTGCAACCTCTACCCCCTAGTAATACGTGAACAGCAAGAAGCACTGCCAACTGCTAGTACCACCCGAAGCCACTCACCATCCTGACTTGCAAACATATCGCTGTTCCTCCATTGTTGCTGGGTCAATACCCTGGAGCTCCCTTCCTAACTGCACTTCCTAACTGTGGGTGTACCTACACCACATGGACTACAACAGTTCGAGAAGGCAGCTCACCGCCACCTTCTCAAGGGCAATTAGAGATGGGCAACAAATCCTGGCTTAACCAGCGGCACCCACATCCATGAAATAATTTTTTTAAATCCCCCCAATTAAAATAGAACATAGAACAGTACAGCAGAGTACAGGCCCTTCGGCCCTCGATGTTGTGCCGAGTTTTGTCCGAAACCAAGATCAAGCTATCTCACTCCCTATCATCCTGGTGTGCTCCATGTGCCTATCCAATAACCGCTTGAAAGTTCCTAAAGTGTCTGACTCCACTATCACTGCAGGCAGTCCATTCCACACCCCAACCACTCTGAGTAAAGAATCTACCTCGGACATCCCTCCTATATCTCCCACCATGAACCTTATAGTTATGCCCCCTAGTAACAGGTACATTCACCCGAGGAAATAGTCTCTAAACGTCCACTCTATCTACCCCCTCATCATCTTATAAACCTCTATTAAGTCGCCTCTCATCCTCCTCCGCTCTAAAGAGAAAAGCCCTAGCTCCCTCAACCTTTCCACATAAGACCTACCCTCCAAACCAGGCAGCATCCCGGTAAATCTCCTCTGCACTCTTTCCAATGCTTCCACATCCTTCTTAAAGTGAGGTGACCAGAACTGCACCCAATATTCCAAATGTGGTCTCACCAAGGTCCTGTACAGTTGCAGCATAACCGCACGGCTCTTAAACTCAAACTCCCTGTTAATAAACGCTAACACACTATAGGCCTTCTTCACGGCTCTATCCACATGAGTGGCAACCTTCAGAGATTTGTGGATATGAACCCCAAGATCTCTCTGTTCCTCCACATTCCTCAGAACCCTGCCATTGACCCTGTAATCCACATTCAAATTTGTCCTACCAAAATGAATCACCTCGCACTTATCGGTGTTAAACTCCATCTGCCATTTTTCGGCCCAGCTCTGCATCCTATCAATGTCTCTTTGCAGCCTACAACAGCCCTCCACCTCATCCACTACTCCACCAATCTTGGTGTCATCAGCAAATTTACTGACCCACCCTTCAGCCCCCTCCTCCAAGTCATCGATAAAAATCACAAATAGCAGAGGACCCAGCACTGATCCCTGTGGTACACCACTGGTAACTGGTCTCCAGTCTGAAAATTTTCCATCCACCACCACCCTCTGTCTTCTATGAGATAGCCAGTTATTTATCCAATCGGCCAAATTTCCCTCTATCCCACACCTCCTTACTTTCTTCATGAGCCTACCATGGGGAACCTTATCAAACGCCTTACTAAAATCCATGTATACGACATCAACTGCTCTACCTTCATCTACACACTTAGTTACCTCCTCAAAGAATTCAGTCAAATTTGTGAGGCAAGACTAACCCTTCACGAATCCATGCTGACTATCACGGATTAAACTGCATCTTTCCAAATGGTCATAAATCCTATCCCTCAGGACCTTTTCCATTAACTTACCAACCACCGAAGTAAGACTAACCGGCCTATAATTACCAGAGTCATTCCTATTTCCTTTCTTGAACAGAGGAACAACATTCGCCACTCGCCAGTCCTCTGGCACTATCCTCGTGGACAGTGAGGACCCAAAGATCAAAGCCAAAGGCTCTGCAATCTCATCCCTTGCCTCCCAAAGAATCCTAGGATATATCCCAACTGGCCCAGGGGACTTATCGACCCTCAGGTTTTTCAAAATTGCTAATACACCTTCCCTCAGTGCATCTACCTCCTCCAGCCTATCAGCCTGTATCCCACTCTCACCCTCAAAAACATGGTCCCTCTCCTTGGTGAACATTGATTCATTGCCTCTCCTATCTCTTCTGACTCCATGCACAAGTTCCCACTGCTATCTTTGATCGGCCCTAACCCTGGTCATTATTTTGTTTCTCACATAAGAGTAAAAAGCCTTGGGGTTTTCCTTGATCCGACCCGCCGAGGACTTCTCATGCCCCCTCCTAGCTCTCCTAAGCCCTTTATTAGCTCATTCCTTGCTACCTTGTAACCCTCAAGCAACCCAACTGAACCTTGTTTTCTCATTCTTACATACGCTTCCTTTTTCCTCTTGACAAGACATTCAACCTCTTTTATGAACCATGGTTCCCTCACTCGGCCATTTCCTCCCTGCCTGACAGGGACATGCCTATCAAGGACACGCAGTATTTGTTCCTTGAACAAGCTCCACTTTTCATTTGTGCCTTTCCCTGACAGTTTCTGTTCCCATCTTATGTTCCCTAATTCTTGCCTAATCGCATCATAATTATCCTTCCCCCCAATTATAAACCTTGCCCTGCCGTAAGGCCCTATCCCTCTCCATTGCAAGAATTGTGGTCACTATCTCCAAAGTGCTCTCCCACAACCAAATCTAATACTTGGCCTGGTTCATTTCCCAGTACCAAGTCCACTGTGGCCCCACCTCTTGTTGGCCTATACATATATTGTGTCAGGAAACCCTCCTGCACACACTGTACAAAAACTGCCCCATCCGAACTATTCGACCTATAAAGGTTCCAATCAATATTTGGAAAGTTAAAGTCACCCATGACAACTACCCTGTGACCTCCACACCTATCCATAATCTTTCTTGCAATTGCTTCCTCCACATCTCTATTACTATTTGGGGACCTATAGAAAATCCCCAACAGCGTGACCGCTCCTGTCCTATTTCTAACTTCAGCCCATATTACCTCAGTAGGCAGATCCCCCTCGAACAGCCTTTCAGCAGCCGTTAAACTAGCCTTGATTAACAATGCTACTCCTTCCCTACTCTCACTGAAACATCTATACCCCAGAACTTCCAACAACCATTCCTGTCCCTGTTCTAACCATGTCTCCGTAATGGCCACAACATCGTAGTCCCAAGTACCAATCCGCACCCCACGTTCATCTACCTTATTCTGGATGCTCCTTGCATTGAAGTAGACACACTTCAACCCACCTTCCTGTCTGCCGGTACACTCCTGCGACCTGATACCCTCCTCAGTACCTCACTACACTCAACACTGGCTTCTGGACTACAGCTCGTTTTCCCATCCCCCTGACAAATTAGTTTAAACCCCCCTGAAGAGCCGTAGCAAATTTCCCTCCCAGGATATTGGTGCCCCTCTGGTTCAGGTGCACCTCCCCCAGAATGTGCTCCAATTATCCTTGAAACTGAAACCCTCCCTCCTACACCATCCCTGCAATTAATATCACAAAAACAGATTATCTGATCGTTATCATATTCCCGCTCCTGGGATCTTGTTCTGCACAAATTGGCAGCTGTTCCATTCCTACTTTACAACAGTGGTTACACTTCATTAACTGTAGGGCACTTTGGGTCCTTCTGAGATCGTGAAGGTTGCTATAGAAACAAACTGCCATGAGGAATTGTTTTCTCAGAGTGCAGAGGAAGTCCTTGGGCTATTAGACCACCCGCTACGAGGACATTTACATCTCAGATATACCATAGAGCTGGCACAGCCAGCGACTGTACCAATCTGCGGCTCCCTGCCTCAGCCTCCTCTGGCATGCTGCAATGGGGATGGTCTCCTGGTGTCGTAAACAGTGCCACCTACTCCATGCCCACCTCAAGCCATGTCACCTCCAATACACAGGCAGAGTCAACTGAAAAAACAGCTCATGCCTTGAAATGTCTTTGAAGTCTCTTCTGAATGATGTCCAGAATGATTCCCCCCTCCCATGTTGATACGTTTCGTGGGTTCTCAACTCTTTAAATTGAAATTGCACGGTGGCACAGTAGTTAGCACTGCTGCCTCACAGCGCCGGGGACCCGGGTTCAATTCCCGGCTTGGGTCACTGTCTGTGTGGAGTCTGCACATTCTCCCCGTGTCTGCATGGGTTTCCTCCGGGCGCTCCGGCTTCCTCCCGCAGTCTGAAAGGCGTGCTGGTTAGGTGCATTGACGCCAGAGTTGGCGACTGGGGATTTTCACAGTAACTTCATTGCCGTGTTAATGTGAGCCGACTTGTGACGCTAATTAATAAAGAAATCAATGGGAAAATATGGGGAAATGTGCCCATTAGTTGTCTGGGGGTGCAGCCTGGATGCGCGGTGATATAAAGCTAGCCTTGTAAACTAACAGTACAGTAATGTAGGATGTAAATGGATTAACTGGGCCTGGTGTTTCTCAGTGACTGCTTGATGACCTTTGGATCAGTAGGGGAATCCTTCAGCCTTTTGATTCCCCTACTGATCCAGCATGGGATTTCCTGTTTGGCTGTTCGCCTCTCCCAAAGGACTGTGGGAGTGGGAATGGTGGAGCCTGATGATGATGTGGAGCTTGCATCAATGCCCAAATGGACAGGACGGATGGAGCAACTGGGCTTTTCCAGGCCCTTTCGATATTTACAGAATAATTAGATAGTTTATTTCCTGTCGACCTCAGGAAAAACTAGCAGGGTTCAGATGATTTTCAGATGTTTGTGTTACTATATGTGGTACACTTGTGGCAGAATCCGAAAACAGGGGTCAGAAATGTAGGATTGCCACTCACTGATCAAATAAGGGGAATGAGGAATTAAGCAAAGCTGAGAATCCTGGAATGGCACCGGTTTTGATTTACGGAAATGAGTATTGGATGATCAGTGAAATGCAATGCAGAGAAGGATTGAGGCTGCGAGCTTGTGGTTATTTTGGCGGGGGCGAATGATGCAGATATCTTGGACAAGTCACACTATCGGTGAAGATGCGCTGGTAAAATCTGACACCAAAAGTACTCGGCTGACCAAGGGACAGTTGGAATTTCTTTGCCACACTGAATAAGAAACCATGGCCGGGGTTCTCCCAAAAGAATTCTAAATCCTGAATTTGCATAAAAACGGGAGTAAATCCCACTGGTTTTTTTAGCGGGATTTTCAAAATGATTTTCTCCCAGACTCTCACAGAGAGCCTCAGGGAGATTCACGCTGAAAATCCAGAGGTGGGGCCTATTCCCGCTGGAAAGGCCGGCAGCATAACGCTGAGCGGGCCACTGCCCATGCGCCGATCTGTCAGAGCGGAGATCGGCGCATGCGCAGTTGTCCCTCACTGCCAGTCTCCTGATCACTGGCCAGACCCGCAATCCCACATCACTGCCCCTCCGACCTCCCTGATTGCTGGCCTCCAGGACATCTCCGAGCCAGCCCCGACAACTCTCCCCCCCCCCCCCCCCCCCAGCCTGCCTCGATCTACCGGACCATCCCCCTGGCAGTCCCCAGCAAATACCCCTCCCTCCCCCACAGCTCTGACCCCCCCTGGCAGTCCCTCCCCTACTCCCCACCGCGATGGCTGGCCCCAATCAGCCCCTTCCCTCCTTCTGCCTCTGATCCCAACTGCAGAGTGGCAGCGGGGCCCCCCACCCCCACCGATCACCCCCCAAACCTCCAAATCAGATGAATGTACAACTGACAAAAATGATCCACGTGTCCAAGGCGAGATTAGCACGGAGGTCCATGGTCTCCTATGCCCTCTTAGGGTGTGGTACCTGAAGCGAGAGAGAGAATTGTGGGGATAATTCTTTACTTGGAGTGGTTAGCACTAGAAAGGGTACAGAGGAGATTCACCAGGATGCTGCCTGGGCTGGAACATTTCACCATGAGGAGAGGCTGGGGTTGTTCAGTTTAGAGCAGAGAAGGCTGAGAGGGGAACCTGATTGAGATGGACAAAATTATGAAGCACATAGACCAGATCAGAAGAAACTCTTCCCTTTGGTAGAGGGGCCAACAACCAGCGGGCATGGATTAAAGGTCAGGGGCTGGAGATTTAGAAGGGATTTGAGGGAAAACCTTTTCACCCAGAGGGTGGTGGGAATTTGGAACTCGCTGCCTGAAAGGGTGGTGGAAGCAGAAACCCTCACAACATCTAAGAAGCATTTAGATGAGCAGTTGAAATGCCACAGTATACAAGACTACGGACCAAGTGCTGGAAAATGGGATTAGAATAAATAGGTGCTTGATGGCTGGCACAGATATGATGGGCCAAAGGGCCTCTTTTTGTGTGGTAAAACTCTATGACTATATGAGAATGTAGGCCTCACTACCACATGGCCCAGTTGAGGGGAACAACATACAGATGCTTTTAAGCAGAAGAGAGGGAGAGGAACAGCTGGATATAGAGATAGGGTTGGATGAAGAAAGGTTGTACAGAGTATAAAAGAAGTGAGTTGAATAACCTCTTTCCATGCTGTAGTTCTACAAATAGAAATGTCTTCCTTTAAGAATGGAAGATTAATGGCTGAAGAGAGAATAAAGGAACAGAGAAATATCGATCTGTTGTATTGGTATTCGGTGACAGGGAGAAAATCACTTTCAAATTCCCATGGGTAGCGATGAACATTTACTACACTTAGAATAAATTGTACTTTAATAGAAATATCATCGTGATCAATAGTCTAGGGAGGTGTTTGAAAAGGGAGCGTTCGAATATTCAATGTGATAACAGCACTGACAATCATTCCTACTCTTTAAAATATAAAAGCAAATTACTGCGGATGCTGGAATCTGAAAACAAAAGAGAAAATGCTGGAAAATGTCAACAGGTCTGGCAGCATCTGTAAGGAGAGAAAAGAGCTGATGTTTCGAGTCCAGATGACCCTTTGTCAAAGCTTTGACAAACTTTGGCAAAGGGTCATCTGGACTCGAAACGTCAGCTCTTTTCTCTCCTTACAGATGCTGCCAGACCTGCTGAGATTTTCCAGCGTTTTCTCTTTTGCCTACTCTTTAAAAAGCAGTTTGGTTAATGAAATAACTCCTCAGAGGCCGGTCTCCCTTCGCCAGATTCCCTTTATTTACAAACTCACTTCCCCTCCTGAAAGTGCTTCAGGTACAAAGTCAGAGTCCAGAGTGTCAGTAGCCCTGACATTCCTCAGTATGTACACAGGTCAGAGTTCCTGGTCAGGCAGGCAATCATTACCGCTCTTTTTGGCCAACCAAATAAACTAACTCTAATTAACGAGGGGACAAATTAAAATGGGCAGCTCCCAAAAGGAAGGGAACCGCCCGAAATAAAGGACAAAGTGGACAGGAAACTTATAACATCAAATCAAAATGTGATTAAAGGGGTCAATAATACACCCCAGTCCCTGTGGTGCCCAGTGGGCATGAAAGACATTAACGGTGCCCTCAGACACCACATGCTCTCTCTCCAGGGACACCTGGCAGCAAATATAGCCATGGTAGAGGGGCAGACATTCGGGTCGGACAACTCCTCGGTCGCCCACTGCCTGGACCTGTTTATGGCAAGTTTTGCCAGGCCCAGGAGCAGGTTAGGAGGTCCTCCATTCTCCACCCCCCCTCCCCCCTCGCACCGGGTGTCTGTAGATCAGGAGTCTGAGACTGAAGTACAAACAAAACATCAACAAAACGTTTTTGAGAAAACAAAAGAAGTTGTGCAGCCTATAACATTCCACATAGGCATGTCCCACGGACTCCACAAGGTCCAATCATTACCTCAATCAGGGAGCTCATACTCCAAGAGGCCAACCTCATGGGCCTCACTGAGGCCATTACAGTTGATAAGAGGTTTTTGGATTCTGATGATGTGGTTCCACACTCCAGAATATCACCCTATCATTGGATGATCAGGTTGTCATCCTCACCGATCAGGCTAAATTATGAAAGGTCAAAACTACTCTGCTCTTTACCAACTTTGTAATCCACAAATGTTTTCCCCTTAGATTGATCAAAATTACTACAAAATGTGGTACAGCATCCTGTGCAGTATTGGGATCATACTGTGCCTCATCACATCTCTGACCGTGGAATGGATGGGTCTAACAGCGGCCAAAAATCTCCACCGTAATCTTCTAAACAAGATCATCTTAGCACCAGTGAGGTAAGCTGGAACCTGATCCTCAATTTCATTTATAATTCTTCATGAGTGTCAGAACTGTAAGCGATGTTTATATGGCATCTTTAACCTACATCCTAATGTGCTTCCAGAGTGTTGTAACAAAAATTTCTGAGTCATATTGAGGTGCCGTAAGGGTAGATGACTAAAGGTTTGGTCAAAGAGGTAGATAATAAAACAGAGAGTCTGAGAGGATTAAGAAGGTTATTTCGGGGTTTAGGGCCTAGACAGTTGAAAGCATGACCCAGAAGTGGTGTTGGTAAGGAAATTAAAGATGCTGAGGGGGCTACAATTAGAGGAATGCAGTGGGAGGGTTGTACATTTTGAGGAGATTACAGTGACGAATACTTGCTGGATGAAGCAGAATATTTTCCACTGATCTAGGCGTGAACGGTGGCACAGTGGTTAGCACTGCTGACTCAGCCATGGTGTGGAGATGCCAGCATTGGACTGGGGTGGGCACAGTAAGAAGTCTCACAACGCCAGGTTAAAGTCCAACAGGTTTATTTGGAATCACGAGCTTTTGGAGCGCTGCTCCTTCCTCAGGTGACTCACAGCGCCAGGGACCGGGGTTCAATTCCCGGCTTGGGTCACTGTCTGTGTGGAGTTTGCACACTCTCCCCGTGTCCGCATGGGTTTCCTCCGAGTGCTCCGGTTTCCTCCGAGTGCTCCGGTTTCCTCTGACACTCCAAAGATGTGCGGGTTAGGTGGGTTGGCCTTGCTAAATTGCCTCTTAGTGTCAGGGAGACCAGCTATGGTAAATGCATTGGGGGTTATGGGGATCGGGCCTGGTGGGATTGTGGTCAGTGCAGACTCGATGGGCTGAATGGCCTTCTTCTGCACTGTAAGATTCTATGAACTTCCAAGTTAATCACATTATCCCCAGCTTGGGGAGTTGGTTAGCTCAGTTGGCTGGACAGCTGGTTAGTGATGCAGAGCGATGCCAACAGCATGTGTTCAGTTCCCATTCCGGCTGAGATTTTGCATGAAAGTTCCGCCTTCTCAATCTTGTTCCTCATCTGAGGTGTGGCGATCCTCAGATTAAGTCAGCTCTTCCCCTCAAAGGGGAGAGCAACGTATGGTCATCTGGGACTATGGCAACTTTACCTTACTTTTGCCTGGACTTGTTTCCCAATAGGCGACCTGTTCTGTTGTGTCCTGCTGGCGTCCTCGCATCAATTTTTAACAAGGGAGATGAACTAAAAGGAGTGTCTGGGTGCTATTGTTATAATTTGTCCACTTCCATCCTTTACAAATGTTTTCGTGATAATGAAACGGTTAAGGTCATTAAGGTTTAGGGTGGTACGGTGGCGCAGTGGTTAGCACTGCTGCCTCACAGCGCCAGGGACCCGGGTTCGATTCCCGGCTTGGGTCACTGTCTGTGTGGAGTTTGCACATTCTCCCCATGTCTTCGTGGGTTTCCTCCGGTTTCCTCCCACAGTCCAAAGATGTGGGGGTTAGGTGGGTTGGCCATGCTAAATTGCTCCATAGTGTCAGGGGGACGAGCTAGGGTAAATGCATGGGGTTATGGGAATGGGGCCTGGGTGGAATTGTGGTTGGTGAAGTCTCGATGGACTGAATGGCCTCCTCCTGCACTGTAGGGATTCTATGACTCTGATTTTACTTGTGCTTGCTAATCCTTCTGACCTCCGGCAGCCTTTCATGCTGTCTGTACCATATTCCATTGCAGAGGGTGGTCACTACTTTGTGGCCTGTTATCTCCTCCACGCTGAGGGGAATTGGTTTCACCTCTGTCCTCAGAATCACAAAATTGATACAGAGCAGAAGGAGGCCACGTGACACTCTGCGCTGTCTCTCCGAATGAGCAATTCACTCAGTGCCATTCTCCCACCTTCTTCCCGTAACTCTGCACATTCTTCCTTTTCAGATAACAGTCTAATTCCCTTCTGAATGTTTCAATTTCTGGGAAGGCAGTGGTCTAGTTCTGTTGTCACTGGACTAGTAACCCAGAGACCCAGGGTTAATGTCCTGGGGGCCCCAGGTTCAAATCCCACCACTGCAAATGGTGAAATTTGAACTCAGTAAAAAAAATGTCTGAAATTAAAAGTCTAACAATGACCATGAAACCATTGTCAATTGTTGTAAAACCCCATCTGGTTCACTAATGTCTTTTAGGGAAGGAAATCTGCTGTCCTTACCTGGTCTGGCCTATGTGTGACTCTAAAGCCACAGCAATGTGGTTGACTCATAAATTGCCCTCAGAGATGGGCAATAAATGCTGGACCAGCCAGCAATGCCCATGTCCCATGAACGAATAAAAAATAATTGAACCTGCCTCCACCCACACTCCGGCAGAACATTCCAGAGCCTAACCACCCGCTGCATGAAGAGGTTCCTCCTCATGCCGTTTTTATTTATTTGAATTGCTTTAATTCTGTGCCTTTTTCTCGATCCTTTTATGGGTGGGTGCAGTTTCTCCCTCTGCCCAGATCCCTCCTGGTTTTGAATACTTCTATCAAATCTGCCCTGTAATGTTATGCCTTCACAGCTAATTTTGGAAACCAGTACCTGTGGGGAAATAATCGGAGCATTATGATATCAAGGATTGACATTAAAAAGAAAACTTTGCACTTCAATTCCACAATCGATGTAGCTACCAGAAAGGTAGCAGGCAAACCCGATGAACCTTGGACTTTTGTCATCTGACAATTCTTATGCTCCTAATTGCATAATGTCTTATCACATCTCAGAAATAACCCATGGTTTATATAAATGTTTCTTTTTATTCATTCATGGGACATGGGTGTCGCTGGCTGGCCAGCAGTTATTGTCGTAAGATCATAATATATAGGAGCAGAATTAGGCCACTCAGCCCATCGAGTCTGCTCCACCATTCAATCATGGCTGATATGATTCTCACCCCCATTCTCCTGCCTTCTCCCCATAACCCCTGATCCCCTTATTGATCAAGAACCTATCTATCTCTGTCTTAAGGACACTCAATGACCTGGCCTCCACAGCCCTCTGGCAACGAGTTCCACAGGTTCACCACAATCTGGCTGACAAAATTCCTTCTCATCTCAGTTTTAAAGGAGCGTTCCTTCACTCTGAGGTTGTGCCCTTGAGTTCTAGTCTCTCCTACTATTGGAAGCATCCACTCCACGTCCACTCTATCTAGTATTCTGTAAGTTTCAATTGGGTTCCCCTCATCCCCTCATGTTGCTTTGTAACTAATGTGGCAATGTCTTAGAGTTTCATGCACCTTGAGGTTGTATGTTTGCAATTCATCGACACTTTGATCTTCACATTGTTTACTTATGTAGTCTTTGTTTTCCAATTCTTCAGGTTCTTTGACTCAACGCCTCTGGGTCAAATTCTCAATCGTTTCTCTGCCGATACAAACATAATAGATCAGGTATGTATGTTAAATATCTGGTGAATAGGTTGCATTGGGGGGACTTGTAGCCAGCTGAGTATGAGAGACTAAAGGCTGATCTAATTAAGGTATTTGAGATGATTAAGGATTTGGTAGGATAAATAGATTTCCTCTGATACAGGAATCCAGGACAAGAAGGGGACATAATCAATCTGGGTGAATACAGCTGTGGTATAGTTTAACCATGATCTAATCAAATGGCCACACAGGCTTAGTGGGCTGAGTGATCTCCTCCTGTTCCAATGTAATTATAATGGTGTTTGAGGAAGCTCTGTGCCCTTAATGGTGGCACAGTGGTTAGCACTACTGTCTCACAGCGCCAGGGACCCGAGTTCAATTCCAGACTTGGGTGGATGTCTCTGTGGAGTTTGCACACCCTCCCCGTGTCTGTATGGGTTTCCCCTGGGCGCTCCGGTTTCCTCCCACAGTCCAAACATGTACAGGGAGTGTGTGTATGTGTGCACATGGTCTGACCTTTACACTGTCTGGGTGCGGGAAGGTAGAGAGAGAGAAAATGGAACATGCATTTGAGCCATGACTACTTCAACAGGGTCTAATAGAATTCCAGGATTTCAAATAGGCTAAAATCTTCAGTAATGATTATTAAAAGGTTAAAGTTGTTCTCTGCCTTGAATGTTGCCTGTGCATTAATAATATTCAAACTATCCAAACTTATGGAGTGAATTGATATTATTGGGTCACAGTGCTCAGTGCCCATTCAGGAATGAAACTCTGGAACATGAACTGGCCTGACTTCACATTGGGCTTTGATGTAGATATAAGTGCTGTCAGAAATTGCATTTTATGGATGGTTGCCCCTCTTTGTCCTCTCATCATTAAATTAAATCACAGTTAAAAGATCAATTTTAACAATGTGTAATTGGGGTTTGAAGAAAAGATGAAAATGTATTTCCAAATCTAACGCCAACAAGAACTGTGAGTATGAAAACACTAGAATATTATTACAGTCTCAAATGCTTACATCTTCCTCCATATTGCTTTGCAAATGGAAAACCTAGATCACTACAACCTGACGATGTGTTGTTGATCACTTCATGTCATTCCTTGACATTGAGTTCTTGTCTTGATTTGTATCGAGCTGTGAAGATTTGTATGGAGCAGTGAAGATGAAGCATTTAGCATTTCTTCACTGAAATCTTTCACTCGATCACGTAATACCTTCTAATACCAGTCTGTGTGAAGATAGGAGTGGAAGTGAAAATGATCTTAAATGTCAACAACAAAGGTTTAGCACTAAAAATGGGTTGACTCATGTAGAAATATAATCCAGTAATTATCTTGTATATGTGTCAAAATTTCCCTTGTTGCTTTTGAGTGTCTAGTTATTTTGAAATGTGAATCATGGCCTGAGTGGTAGTTCAATAAGGAAGATGAAGGTTTACTGAGTCAACTTACATATATTCTTTGGTATTCATGAATTGGTAAAGGCCTCAGTATAGGGCTGATGGCCCTTAGATTGCTATTTTCAATCTAATGGGCATTAATGTACTTCCAGGACTTCATTTCAGGCTGCAATGGGCACATTCCACCCAGCTCTGCAAGCAGTGGAGTCAAGAAACCCCAGCAAATTAGTCTGGAAATAGTACTTCTGTCTCTCCCAGGCCCATTAAAAGAATCAGGGCCACTATTGCCTTAGGACCGATATTCCCAACATTGTGCTGGCGTGCCTGCTGTACGGCATTCTGGAGATTACTACCTTGTGACAAGCAATCTGAGCACAAGCTGCAGTCCCTTTAAGATGCGTGTATGCATGACCATGTGACAACCTGAAAGAGACCAGGCAGAGCAACAAGCAACAAAAACAGAAAATGCTGGAAAATCTCAGCTGGTCTGACTGCAACTGTGGAGAGGGAATAGAGCCAACGTTTTCAGTCTGGATGATCCAGACTCGAAACATTTGCTCTATTCTCTCTCCACAGATGCTGTCAGAACTGCTGAGATTTTCCAGCATTTTCTGTTTTTGCTTCAGATTCCAGCATTCACAGTATTTTGCCTTGATCTTAGTGCAACAAGCAAACCCGTGTATGGCTAAGGAAAATTACAGGAAGCATTGCCTGGGACCTCAGCCCTGTGTGATCCTGGATGATCATTCAAACCCCAGCCGCCCCCCCACCTCCCCATGACTACACTGTACTTTCCTTACTGGTGACTGGGGCAGTCCAATATTGATGGGCTTCAATCCATTGGGCTACATTGGGATGGTATTTGGCATCCCACAATCTGATCCCATACTCAAAACCATGTGTTATGAAGGGGAGGTTGAGCTCCTCTTTGAGAACTAACACGCAATCACTCAAAGCAGAGTATCTCGCCTCATAATCTGTTAAACTGTGTGAGAATTAGCACGATCTGCAACTTCTAGTGGTTAAATCAAAATAAATACCTGAGACTCTTTCTGTAAAATCAATAAGTAACACTTTATTTATCTAACAGTGAACATTTTAACTAAATATTAACAAACCGAATAAAACACGATTCTAATGGAATGCTGTTTAGATAAATACAATTCCCACTTATTAACAAAAAAAAATAGAATTTTTAGTCACTCTCAAAATACAACTAGGTTTTATCTTCCGGAATCTTCTGTCTTCTTTGTTGATTTCTTCTGTCTTTACTATCAAGATTAGGCTTTCTTTTAAGGCATAAGTGCAGCTATGAACTGTGGCAGAGGCAGTTGCTGGCTGGCTCTCTGGAGCTGGGAGCTGGTTGATAAATCCTTGATGACTTAGCAACATCCCCACAATAGGATTGGTTTACAAGTTACCAAAATATTAAATTCAAATCTGATAGGCTGCTGTTATTCAAATGCCTATTTTAAATTGATTGGTTAAAATTCAAAAAACAGCCTGTTGTCTTGGCAACAGTACTGCCTAGCCTCTCAACATAATTGTTTCAGTCTGTGTACTGCATGCACCTCTCTCTTTTTTTTTAGAAAACTCTAAGTACAAAAGAAACCTACCTTTTAAAGTGACTACATAATACTTTCACCTCTTAGCATTTTGCAATTTTTTATAATTTTACAAACACCAACTTTGCAACACATGGCAATCTCCTTGATGTGAGTATGGGTAATCAGCCAGTCAGCCAAAACTGATAGTGCATTTGAGATCACGAAGCAATGTGTAGACTCCGGCTCATAAAATGAAGAGGCCAGAGATATGAATCGGCAGTCAGGAAGAACAAAATAAATATTGATAAGAGAAACTCTGTATGGGTTCTGAGCTGAATCAGTTGTTCCGGACCGTTTGTGATTTAGATAGCTGTGATGTTCGTGCTAAGTAATGTCATTGCTGTCTCTGCAGCTTCCCCCATTGAAGCATAATACAGCTGATTTAATAGAGTCATCCATTAACTCGTTCATTGTTAATGTCAATGTTTGGTATTTATTGCCTCTTTCCCGCGGGTAGTCTGACTATTTTCATGGAGCTGTAAGAGATTTGATGGATTCCACAATTCAACTATAGATGAATGATGTTTTACCACCAGAAATGTAACCTTGTGAGATGAGATTTATAATCGGCCCAGTAATAGATCAGGTGTGAATGTTAAATACCTTTCTCCCTGGTACTCTGACAGATTACGTAGACTGACCTTGTTAGCACTTGGGTACAGAAGATTAATGAATGATCTAATTGGGGTGTTTAGCATGATTAAGGATTTGATCGGGCAGATAGAGAGAAATGTAGTCACTGTTGTAATGTTGGAAATGTGGCAGCCAGTTTGTGCACTACCTTTGTTGTAGAATCTAGTCTCGCACCAGGAGTTGAGCACCGAATCCAGACTGACACTCCAGTGTCATACTGTGGGAGTGCAGCGCTGTCAGAGGTGCTTTCCTTTGGCAATAAAGGCAATAAAACGAGGCCCTCCCTGCTCTCTCAAGTGGGCTTAAAACACCCCATGAGCACTATTTTGAAGAACGGGGGAGTTACTCCAAGTGTCATGATCAATATTTTTCCTTCAATATATATTAAAAGATAACAGATTATCTGTTCATTATCACAATGCTGTTTGTGGGAGCTTGCTGTGCACAAATTCCCTGCCCTGTTCCCTCATTACAACAGTGACTGCACTTCAGAACTACTTAATTGATGAAGGAACTGCTTTGAGACATCTGGTGATCATGAGCAGAACTGTATAAATAAGTCTTTCTTTCTTTATTTTAGCATATCCCACCAACTCTGGAATCCTTAACTAGATCAACCTTCCTGTGCCTATCAGCAATAGGTGTGATTGTGTACGTCACGCCAATCTTCTTCACCGCTTTATTGCCCTTTGTTGTTGCCTTTTACTTTATACAGAAGTACTTCCGGGTTGCCTCAAAGTAAGTAGCAATCAAATGCGTTATTTTCTGAACTAGATCTAAACCCTTCCTTGCCGCTTAAGACTCATACAATGTCATGAGATGACCTCACACAGATGAGATGCAACCAGTTTTCACAGTGAGCAAGTCCCTTTTAATTGCTTTCATTGCATCATAAGATATAGGAGCAGAATTAGGCCATTCGGCCCTTTGGGTCTATTCTGCCATTCAATCATGGCTGATAAGCTTTTCAGCCCCATTCTCCCGACTTTTCCCCGTAACCTTTGATCTCTTACCATTCAAGAACCTATCTATCTCTGTCCTAAATACACTCAATGACCCGGCCTCCACAACCTTCTGTGGCAATGAATTCCACAGATTCAGCACCCTCTGGCTGAAGAAATTCCTCCTCATCTCGGTTCTAAAGGGTCATCCCTTTACTCTGAGGCTGTGCCCTCGGATCCCACTCTCTCCTACTAATCGAAACATCTTCTCCACGTCCACTCTATGCAGCCTTTCAGTATTGTGTAAGTTTCAATAAGATTCATCCATCACAAAGAAAGATCTCATGGCCTGGATCTCAGGTGTTATTGTTGGAGCAGATTCCCAGGTCCCTTGGTCAAAATTTGGGAAGCATACTCCAAATTGTCGGGATGGGGCTCACCTGCATTGCTGGAGGAGGTTTCTTTCTTTATAAAATTGGCTGTTTAACTAGCATTTCATTTATGCCAGCCTCACTGTTTAACTGCAGCACTTTATAGATGGATGAAAATAAATATATCTCTGTAACTATGAAGACTGAGGAAAATCTAACAATAAAATCCAAAATGTAAACCAATAAAATTGAGGAATATTTCTTCCAAAAACCTTTCACTGGCCAATTTTTGCCTTTCTGCCAAATGAACTGGACGCAGGTTTAAAAAAAAAAGAAATCGCAAAATGAACAGGTGGGATTTAATGTACCTGTTCGCCGTGGGCACAAATCCTGTTATGGCCGCTAAATCTCACGTGAGGGCCATAATGGGCTGTGCACTGGTGAGGTCTTGGTGTGAGATATTACATCCCACATCCATCGGCGACATTATACTAACTTGAACCATGATTTGCCTTAATTTAAGTATAATTAATTACACAGTGGCACAGTGGTTAGCACTGCTGCCTCACAGCGCCAGGGACCTGGGTTCGATTCCCGGCTTGGGTCACTGTCTGTGTGGAGTCTGCACGTTCTCCCCGTGTTTGCGTGGGTTTCTATCGTGTGCTTCAGTTTCCTCCCCCAGTCTGAAAGATATGCTGGTTAGGTTCATTGGCCATGTTAAATTCTCCCTCAGTGTACCTGAACAGGCACCGGAGTGTGGCGACTAGGGGATTTTCACAGTAACTTCATTGAAGGTGAAGTCTATTTGTAATAATTAAACTTAAACTTACGACATTCATTCCCCCACCCCACCCCCGCTTCCCCTCCACCTCCACCAGCATGATTCACTACAGGTTTTCAGAAAAAACAGTCAAGATGACCACACCCGGAGGTGCCTGGAGGCCCCCACGGGTTGAGAGCCAAGGCTGGGCATTGTCCCCTGCCACCTGGGGCACTGCCAAGGGGCAATGAAGTGGGTACTGAGTTAGATACTGCCAGGGGGAGGGTTACACTGTTCCATTGGTGGGGAGTAGGTTCACCTTATGTGTGATGGGAGGGAGAGAGCAGTGCGCATTGGCATTGGGGGGGGGGAGAGAGGGGGAAAGTGCCCCCAGTACTTCCATGGAGGGGATGGTAATCCGAGGCTTGTGGAGGGTGTGGGGGCGGCGGGTGTGTCTTCCATGACTGAGGGTTTTGGGAGGGAGCCTGTTATTTTCAGAGTGGCACCCTATAAACACAGCATCTGGTCTCTGTGGAGCAGACCTTGCCAACTCTATCAGACGACTCTGCCCCATCATAGTGACAGCACAAACCATGCTGTTGATTCTTTTTTGACAGAGTGTCTGAAGATCTGGTCAGAAAACCTGGCTGTGTTTCTGGAGAGAAACACATCGGTTTTCAGTCAGAACCTGACACTTCGCCATTTTTGTTTTGGAAAATTCCACCCAACATCTAATATAAATCAGAACAAATATTTCCACCTCTCCATCCAATGAAAATACTTTTGTTAACTTTAACATTCCCCCAATGTCTAATCTCCTCCCCTGCCCTGAGGTCTGGATCCTCACTTTACTCTTCATTCCACAGTCCCTTCTCCTCTGTGGCTCCAGCCTCCAGTTAGTGGAGGGTACGTGTTATTTAAGTGAGGCCAGCATGTTTTGTCCATTAACCTTGAACCCACAATCCTCTGAGGCGGAGGCAAGGATGGACCCAATTAAACCATGATACAATGGATAGTGCTTCCAAATGTGTTGTTGATAAAATTTATCCTGGATACACTCAGGAAATTCATCCTGTTTTGACATGTGTTGGTCTGCTTATCCCAATCTATAAGAAAGTTAAAATCCCCATCAAAGCCTCTCTCCCTTTGCTACATGACTGTCTAATCTTCTTAATCTGAAATGACTTGCTACCCTGTGCATTAATAGGTGCAATACGTTGTGCTGTCTTAACTCTTCCTTTCTGAATGAAGGGATCTCCAGGAACTGGATGACAGCACGCAGTTACCTCTACTGTGCCACTTCTCTGAAACCACAGAAGGACTTACAACGATCAGAGCGTTCCGGTAAGATGGTAATTGCAAGTTTGGGATGAGAGTGCTGCATTGTGATCTTCCCATTTTGAGTTGTGTCTGTCACAATCTGCAAAGGTCTTTAAGTGACGACCACTCCAGATGTGTTACCGGGCGTGCCAGTGAACGTAGGGACTGACTTCCTGAGATCGTGCTGCTCATTTGCATTGGATAGGGGCCGTGTCAACACTAAGCCCACAGGCATGTGGGGGGATTATTTGGCAGGGCAGGACGTCAGGCGAGGCAGAGACTGATCGTAGGCTTGCCGTGACTTCTCAGAGAGGAGGACGGAAGGGCATATAACGGGGTGGGTGGGAGAGGTGATCATGCTCAAAGGAGCACCCTAAATCAAAAAGCACAACCCAGTAGCGACAGACTAAGGTTAAGGAAAATTTCAGGTCAAAGTGAATCTCGTTTGTGCTTCCTGCCTCTCCCCACTTTGTACTAGCTTAAGAACGCTTACATGTGCGCATGTGCAGGTCCTCAGATCCTTAAAAGTGGCAGCCCAGGTGGCATAGGTGGTGAAGAAAGCATATGAATGGCACAGTGGTTAGCACTGCTGCCTCACAGCGCCCGGGACCCAAGTTCGATTCCCGACTTGGGTCACTGTCTGTGCGGAGTCTGCACATTCTCCCCGTGTCTGCGTGGGTTTCCTCCGGGTGCTCCGGTTCCCTCCCACAGTCCAAGGATGTGCGGGTTAGGTGAATTGGCCATGCTATGTTGACCCTAGTGTTAGGGGGATTAGCAGGGTTAATATTGAGGGGTTATGGGAATAGGGCCTGGGTGGGATTGTGGTCGGTGCAGACTCGATGGGCCAAATGGCCTCCTTCTGCACTGTAGGGATTCTATGGTTTCTATGGCATGCTTGCCTTCGTGAGACGGGGCATCGAATATAAAAGTTGGCAAATTATGTTACAGTTGTATAAAATGTTGGGTTAGACCACATTTGGAATACTGTGTCCAATTCTGGTCACCACACTACCAGAAAGATGTGAATGCTTTGGAGAGAGTACAGAAGAGGTTTACCAGGATATTGCCTGGTATGGAGGGTATTAGCTATGAGGAGAGATTGAATAAACTGGGATTGTTCTCCTTGGCATGATGAAGGCTGAGGGGTGGCTTTATAGAAGTTTATAAAATTATGAGGGGTATGGATAGGGTGAACAGTTGGAAGCTTTTTCCCAGGACAGAAATGATAATTACAAGGGAGCACAAGTTCATGGTAAGGGGGGGAAATGTTCATTGGAGATGTGCGGGGGAAGTTTTTTACACAGAGAGTGGTGGGGGCCTGGAATGTGCTGTCAGGTGAGGTGATTGAGGCAGACACATTAGTGACATTTAAGACTTATCTGGACAGACATATAACAGGCGGGGAATAGAGGGATATAGGTGGTTGGTCTAGATTGGACAATGTGATTGGCGCAGGCGTGGAGGGCCGAAGGGCCTATTCCTGTGCTGTACTATTATTTGTTCTTTTGTTCTATTTCTCTCCGCCTTCAGATCTCATAAAAGGTTAGCACTGGGCTGGATTTTCCAGCCACCGACATGACCATCTAGTCCCAGTAAAGACGAACCCCCCCACTCCTCCCCCAAAGATGGTTCCCTGGCAATGCATGGGCAAGGCACACAAAATGCTGTAGAAATTGGCGGGACAGGAAGAATCCGCCAGTGGCTAATGGTGAACCATCTCTGCCACTGGAAAACACATCAGGGGTGATGGGGGTGTCAGAAAATCTTCTGTTTCTCTCTCCGCAGATCTGCTGAGTATTCCCCACGTAATTTATTTCTATTTCAGTTTTCCAGCAGTGATTGCCTTTAATTAGTGCTGGGCAATGGTTTTGAACTCAAGAACGGAATGTTTTACTGTGTGAGGGCCAGTCGGAAAATGTGCAGGTTAAGTTGATTGGCTGTGATAAATTTGCTCTTAGTGTCAGAGGAATTAGGAGGGTAAATATGTGGAGTTACGGGGATAGGGCCTGGGTGGGATAGTTGTCGGTGCAGACTCAATGGGCCGAATGGCCTCCTCCTACACTGTAGGATTCTATGATTCTGGGAGAAAAAGCTCTGGCGGGCAAACGTGAAATTCAGCCTCCTATCTTTTTCGAACTCTATTATCGCAGCAAGCGAAATAATTAAAAATGGGTACAAAGCTGTGGATGTAGGCTGTATATGGAGCTCAGAGACACAGAGTGAACTGAAGACATGAATCTGTTCTGTTGCAGACATGAAGCCAGGTTTAAACAGCGTATGCTCGAGCTCACGGATGCCAACAACATAGCCTACTTGTTCCTGTCAGCAGCCAACAGATGGTTGGAGGTCAGAACGGTATGAGGGGAAAGATTTATACTCTTTAAGTGTTCACAATTGAAAATGAACAGACTGCTGGTGTGAGAGGCCATAAGAAATGAAAGCAAATGGCTGTCAATGAGGGCAGAATCTTAAAATAGCGCAGGCGTCCTTTTATGTCTGTGTGCGAGTCACTGCTCAGTCTCTGGGCATTTACCCAGCGACACTCCAAATTGTTCCCAGTTACAAACCGTTTTTTTTTGTATCTGTAACTTGACGCAAGGACACCTTGTTTTCTTCAGACGATGTCAAAGGTTACCCCACTGCGGGAAGCGTTTTTCCTTCAGGACGTTGAGTTCAAACAGAAATTTGTCAGGAGATTGTGAGTGAGCATTCCCGCACCTCCAAAAACTCAGATGCCAACAATGTCCACGTCATGACTCAGCATTGCAACACAGCGAGAAATTTAACAAAACATTTCACCTGTGCCAAGTGGAGCTGTTCCTGTTTTGATTACAATGAACAGCTACGACGTCTGTTTTTTTAACTGTATCTTGCTGTTGAATTTTTAAGATTTCAGATAAATATTTTCTCCAAGTATTAACGTCTCCCCTGCAGAAGGTCTTCTTATTTGTGGCACCTTAAATAATTCTTCACTACTACTTTATTTGGCCAACGATGCATGGTCTCAAATATTGATTTGTAATGGTGACTATGTCCATGTGACCACACATGGTGATTAATCTGCAATTAATAATGACATTAGATACGAGAGAAATACTCCTTATAGCAGTGGAAAGGTATTGGTAGGATTACTATCTAAATGAAAAATTTAAATAGAGGAGGGCACAGTGGTTAGCACTGCTGCCTCATTGTGCCAGGGACCCGGATTCAATTCCCTGCTTGGGTCACTGTCTGTGTGGAGTCTGCACGTTCTCCCCGTGTCTGCGTGGGTTTTCTCCAGGTGCTCCGGTTTCCTCCCACAGTCCGAAAGATGTGCTGGATAGGTGCATTGACCATGCTAAATTCTCCCTCAGTGTACCCAAACAGGCACTGGAGTGTGGCGACTAGGGGATTTTCACAGTAACTTCATTGCAGTGTTAATGTAAGCCTATTTGTGACACTAATAAATAAACTTAAAATTAAAGAAGATAGATCCTAAACATTGGGTGACTAGTCAGAAGGAGTAGATATTTTTGTATACATAGTTGTGTGCAGGGATAGTTATGTAACCACTTCATTGCTGAGGAGACTGGCTGGTTATTATATTGTCCAGAGACAGCATCTATTCCGGTCGTGATGCACATGCTGAACACTACCTGAGTGTGCTGTGATCTCCATGGAAGCAGACAGGGGGGGAACCAGCGAGCTTCGTGAAGCTCTGTATCATAATTGACTCCATCTGGTACCCAGCAAGTCAAAGGCAGGCTGGAGAGTAAGATGAAATTGGCAGTGAATGGCATTAGTGTGCAGAGTTGTGAGAGGTACACTTGCTGTACCTCTTTCACTATCACTGGAGAGTTCATAGAATCTCAGAATCATACAGCACAGAAGAGGCCCTTCGGCCCATCGAGTCTGCACCGACACATTAGAAATACCTGAACTCCCATCTGGTCCCATCTGCTAGCATTTGGCCCATAGCACTGAATGTTAAGATGTGCCAAGTGCTCATCCAGATACTTTTGAAAGGATGTGAGGCATCCCGCCTCCACCACCCGCCCAGGCAGCGCATTCCAGACTGTTGCCATCCTCTGAGTAAAAAAAAGGTTTTTCCTCACATCTCCCCTAAACCCCCTGCCCCTCACTTTGGACCTATGTCTCCTTGTGACTGATCCTTCAGCTAAGGGGAACAGCTGCTTCTTATCCACTTTGTCCATGTCTCTCATAATCTTGTATACCTCAATCAGGTCGCCCCTCAGTCTTCTCTGCTCCAACAAAAATAGCCCAAGTTTACACAACCTCTCTCTGTAACTTAAATATGCCATCCCAGGCAGCATCCCGGCGAATCTCCTCCGCTCCCCCTCCAGCGCAATCACAGTCCCCGGGAATTGTCCCGTAAGCCACGAGAATGTAGCTTTAGCCATGCACACATCCTCCAGACACAGTGTTAGAGCCAGAAACCTTTCAAATAAATAAGATTCCTGCCATGATTCAGTGCTAGAACGGTTGCCTCTGAGATAGAAAGTTGTGTGTTACTATCTTAGTCCAGAAATTTGCTGTTCCTGACATTTCAGTGCAGTACTGAAGGAGTGCTGCACTGCCAGAGGTGCCATCTTTCAGATGAAGTGTAAAACCGAGGCCCGATTGCTCTCTGAGTTTGGATCTAAAATGTCCCCTAGCGGTATTCGGGGTCTTCCCTTTAGTGACCCAGCCAACATCCCTCAACCAACAGGACTGAAATCTGCGGGCCCGCTAGCATCTCCCCGCCTCATGGCCAGGAGTGGTTCATTCCAGCGGGGTTTACTACTGCTCCCCACGAACTGGAAACAGGTAGCCGACCCCGCTGAAGCTAATTGAAGCCATTTAGGCCCCCGTAGAAGGTAGGGGGTAAGGGGAGTGCCCCCTGGGCAGTACCAGCCTGGCCTCCTGGCACTGCCCAAGAGGAAAACTGGCAATGCCCAAGGGGCATCTTAGTACTGCCCAATGCCTGGGCAGTGCCAAGGGGGCAGGGCCAGAGGAAGCAGGACTATTGAGTGGGTGGGGCCTATGGGGGGGGTGGTGATTGGTGAGGGTGGAGGGGAGCCGCTGTCACTCTGCAAAAGAATCGGGGACAGAGGGAAGGAAGGGGGTTATTGGGGCTGGCCTCCGGGTGGGGAGGGCAGTCAGGACTGCTGGGGGGGGCGGAGACATCATGATGGGCCTGGGGCGGAGCATCGGGGCTTGCCTGGAGAGGTTGGGAGGGGTAGGGGGATCAGAGGGGCAGTGATGGGGTTTTTGGGGCTGGCCAGTGATCAGGAAGCCGGCAGTATAGACCCATGAGCCAATCTACACTCTGACAGATCAGTGCAGGCGCAGTGGCCCACTCAGCGCGATGCCGCCAGCCTCTCGGGCGGGAATAGGCCCCGCCCGAATCTCACTGAGACACTCTGCAGTGCTCAGTGTGGGGGAGATTCATTCTGAAAATCACCCAAAAAATATCAGCGGGAGTTACTCCAGTTTTCATGGCAATTCAGCACTTAGAATGTTTTTGGGAGAATCGCCCCCAATGTGTCCACCTCAAGTAGATTATTTTCTCTCGGAATGATGTTTAAATGCACGGGTTTGCAAGCGGGGCAGTGTTGGTGGGTGTGCGAGATGTTGGCTTGCTGCATTCCATGGCTGGTCAGACTAACCTTCAGGTGGCCTATAGAAACAGAAAAGGAGCACGATTTAAAATGCTGAATGTAAGACACCTTTTTAAACAGTGCTCACGTGGTAATGAATTTATATCATTGTGGTGTGCTGGAATGTAGCCATGTGAATGAGTCAGTAAGTGAGCTAGCTTTGGGAGCTTACCTTTACTGGTGTTAATGCAACAATAGTTCTAGTTCTAACTTATAATTCAGAAGGGTGGCACAGTGGTTAGCACTGCTGCCTCACAGCGCCAGGGACCCGGGTTCAATTCCGGCCTCGGGCCACTGTCTGTGTGGAGTCTGCACATTCTCCCCCTGTCTGCATGCATTTCCTCTGGGTGCTCCGGTTTCCTCCCGCAGTCCAAAGATGTGCGGGTTAGGTTAATTGGCCATGCTAAATTTACCCCAGTGTCAGGGGCTTAGCGGGGTGAATGTGTGGGGTTACAGGAATAGGGCCTGGGTGGGATTGTGGTCGATATAGATTCGATGGGCCGCATGGCCGCCTTCTGCACTGTAGGGATTCTATGATTCTATGATGACCTGCTCCAGTATGAGTATGTCTATGAACCATCAGTTGGCTAGAATGCATTGCATTTAGCCACAGTCAAGGTGCAAGAAGTTGTGAAGCAACCAGTTGTGTTGTGTGTACTTTTCCAGTCTGCCTGATCCCAAGATACTATGGAATGTTTTCCGGTGCTGACACATATCCTTTGTGTCTGCATTGCTTCCTAGTGTTAGAAACATTGGTTGCCTCACAGAGCCAGGGACTCGGGTTCGATTCCTGGCTTGGGTCACTGTCTGTGTGGAGTTTGCACATTCTCCCAGTGTCTCCGTGGGTTTCCTCCAGGTTTCCTCCAGGTGCTCCAGTTTCCTCCCACAGTCCAAAGATGTGCAGGTTAGGTGGATTGGCCGTGCTTTAGGGTCGGAGAGGAATTTCCCAGATTTTTTTTTTCCCCATATTGGCCCTGGGGTTTTTCACTCTGGGTTTTCGCCTCTCCCTGGGGATCACATGGTCTGGAATAGGGGGGTGGGGGTGAGTTAATAGGTTGTAATGAACAAAGCATCGTAGCTGTGAGGGACAGCTCGGTGGATAGGATATTGGTATGTAGATAGGCTGGAAAATTGGGCGGGGATCCTGGATTCAGGATTCAATCCTGGACCGGGGAGCGGCGCGGGCTTGGAGGGCCGAAGGGCCTGTTCCTGTGCTGTATTGTTCTTTGTTCTTTGTTCTTTAAATTGCCCCTTAGTGTCCAAAGATGTGCAGGTTCGGGGGATTTGTGGGATAAATGTGTGGGTTATGGGGATAGGGTAGGGGGTGTGGCCTGGGTAAGATACTCTGTCGGAGAGTCAGTACACACTTGATGGGCTGGATGATCTCCTCCTGCACTGTAGGGATTCTATGATAAGGATTCTATGATCATTTTTCCTTTCCCTTGAAGTCTGCTATGAGAACAGATGCCCCAAGCAGTATAACCCCCATTTGCCAACCTCCTGATTGTAGGAGGCCCTTATGGATGTTGCAACATCCTTTAACAACTGCCTAGCCTTTCTTCCGCCTATAGCTTCCAGCAGAAGGGGAAAAATAAATCACCTCATGCTAAATTTGCAGTTGGAACTCTGCATTTTGTCTAAATTAATTGATTCATGCTGGGAGATAGTTCAATGGGTGATGTCCTGTTTATAAGTCTCTGCTGTTCATGGATGGTCCGAGACAGTGAGCATCAGCAAGCGATGACTCACAATGACTTTAGGACGATCAAAACCAACTGTGAGGCTGCCCTGAGTCAGGATTCACAATGGTGCAGAAGTCATTGTATTGCAAATCCGAAACAGGATGTTGATTTTTCTCTGCTGTGCTAACCCAGGGATGTCGATGTAACTGTGACATCCCCAACTGCTGGGCTGAGTGGGATGTCTAACTGTACTTGAATCTGCTGCTATTGGCTTAGTGCCTGCCATACTTTGTGCTGCCTTCAATCACTAAACCCCTGAGGACAGTCAAGTCAAGTCCTCAGAAGGTTAATCGTAGACAATCACATCAACTGACAACTTGTTCCTATTGCTTTAAACAGGACTACCTTGGTGCTTTCATTGTCCTCACCGCAGCTCTGGCCTCCATTTCATATTCCAATAATATTTCATCTGGTTTTGTGGGATTTGGTCTAACCTATGCATTAACGGTAAGTAAACCTGCTTGTCTTTGTCCACTATAATGATAAGAGCATAAGAAATAGGAGCAGGAGTAGGCCATCTAGCCCCTCGAGCCTGCCCCGCCATTCAATAAGATCATGGCTGATCTGAAATGGATCAGTTCCACTTATCCACCTGATCCCCATAACCCCTAATTCCCTTACCGATCAGGAATCCATCTATCCGTGATTTAAACATATTCAACGAGGAAGCCTCCACCACTTCAATGGGCAGAGAATTCCAGAGATTCACCACCCTCTGAGAGAAGAAGTTTCTCCTCAACTCTGTCCTAAACTGACCCCCCTTTATTTTGAGGCTGTGTCCTCTAGTTCTAGCTTCCTTTCTAAATGGAAAGAATCTCTCCACCTCTACCCTATCCAGCCCCTTCATTATCTTATAGGTTTCTATAAGAACCCCCTCAGCCTTCTAAATTCCAACGAGTACAAACCCAATCTGCTCAGTCTCTCCTCATAATCAACACCCCTCATCTCTGGTATCAACCTGGTGAACCTTCTCTGCACTCCCTCCAAGGCCAATATATCCTTCCGCAAATAAGGGGACCAATACTGCACACAGTATTCCAGCTGCGGCCTCACCAATGCCCTGTACAGATGCAGCAAGACATCTCTGCTTTTATATTCTATCCCCCTTACGATATAGGCCAACATCCCATTTACCTTCTTGATCACCTGTTGCACCTGCAGACTGGGTTTTTGCGTCTCATGCACAAGGGCCCCCAGGTCCCTTTGCACAGTAGCATGTTGTAATTTTTTTCCATTTAGATAATAATCCAATTTGCTATTATTTCCTCCAAAGTGAATAACCTCACATTTGTCAACGTTATACCCCATCTGCCAGATCCTCGCCCACTCACTCAGCCTGTCCAAATCTCTCTGCAGACCTTCTACGCCCTCCACACGATTCACTTTTCCACTTACCTTTGTGTTGTCTGCAAACTTTGTTACCCTACACTCAGTCCCCTCCTCCAGATCGTCTATATAAATGGTAAATAGTTGAGGCCCCAGTACCGATCCCTGCGGCACGCCACTAGTTACCATCCGCCAACCAGAAAAGCACCCATTTATTCCGACTCTCTGCTTCCTGTCGGATAGCCAATCCCCAATCCACGCTCACACCCTACCCCCAACTCCGTGTGACCCAATCTTCTTCAGCAACCTTTTGTGAGGCACCTTATCAAACGCCTTTTGGAAATCCAAAAACACCGCATCCACCGGTTTCCCTCATGAATCCATGCTGCGTCTGCTTAATCGAACCATTCTTATCCAGATGGCCTGCTATTTCTTCTTTAATGATGGATTCCAGCATTTTTCCCAACTACAGACGTTAAGCTAACCGGCCTGTAGTTACCCGCCTTTTGTCTATTTCCTTTTTTAAACAGCGGCGTAACATTAGCCGTTTTCCAATCCGCCGGCACTACCCCAGAATCCAACGAATTTTGATAAATAACCACTAACGCATCTGCTATTACCTCTGACATTTCTTTCAGTACCCTGTTCTTCCCAATTCCTCCCAATTCTTGGTGCTCAGGCTCCTCAGATGCAATGGGAGCACATCTGTCATTCCACCCCATCGCCAACCTGGCTAGAACTTGGGATCAAGCTAAACGTTTCCAGCATGTGCTAACTAGATTTGTATTCAATGCAAAGTCAATCATTGTATCTGTCAATGGCGCAGCATTCTTTCATTGTTATTATTTTTCTTACCCTGGTTTTCAAGAATCCAATACATAATAATTGAAAGTAAATACAAAACTCAATGGAGCTTCAGTGTTTGTTGAGCGTATCTTTCACACCCATGCTGTTTTCTTTACCCTTTGGGGAATGGTAGGGTAAGTGGTGGAAGGGTTTCCAAGCGGATGATCAGCCCACTAACCTACGTTGAATGCCCTTTCCATGGCCAACAAGTCCTGGAGTTGGATTCGAACCAGGAGCTTCTGGTTCAGTGGTAGGGGCGCTACCCACTCGACTACAAGGCCTCCTATGAAGCCTCTTGAAAGCCACTAACCAGTGTGCAATATGGAAGAGGCTACGTAGAAAGTTGTTAAATTAATGTACTTTGTATGGGGATCCCACTCACGAATCAAGTGGGATCCCTTTACGTTTTGACTTTAATTTGATCTGATTTTGCATGAAACATTAAACTGGACGCAAAGGGTTAAATTGCAAAGAGAGATGACACAAACAACATTTGAAATCCCCAAAATCTAGAAGGTTAAGGTGTGATTTGATTGAAATTTTCAAGATGTTGAGGGGAATAGATCAGGCCGACAGAGTGAAACTGTTCCCACTGGTTGGGAAGTCTAGGACTCGGGAGGTGTTGTCTAAATATTAAAACCAGACCTTTCATGAGTGAAATTAGGAAACTCTTCTAATCACAAAGAATGAAGTTTCGAATTCTCTTTTACAAATGGGAATTTATGTAAAATCAATTGTAAATTTTCAACCTGAAATTGATGGATTTTTGTTGTTCAGACTCCTTGAGAAATACAGGCCAAGTAAGTTTGGTTCAAAGTCAACCATAATCTCATTGGACACAGGCCCTAGGGGATAAATGACATTTTAAAAATGTATTCATGAGATGTGGGCTTCGCTGGCAAGGCCGGCATTTATTGTCCATATCTAATTGCCCTTGAGATGTGGTGGTGAGCTGTCTGGTGTAGGTACACCCACAGTGCTGTTAGGGAGGGTGCTGAGGATTTAGACCCAGTGACGATGGAGGGGTTGATGCTGAGTAGTCTAATTTCATTCCTTTCAGATTTTGTAGCAGTTTAATACTACAGAGTGGCTTGTTGGGCTCTTTCAGAACCAATCACTTCTCGGCCTTTTGGCTAAGATCAAGTGTCAGATCAAGCCCGAGATGGGATGTTGTAATGCCTCATGCTGTCAGCTTGGATCTTGTTTGTCTCTCTTGTGGGGACCGTGAGTTGAGTTCAATTGGAATTTGAATTTGGTTTTTGGAACAAGCAAGGAATGGGCTTGGGTTTGCCCGGTCCACTCTGAGCATTGGCTTTGTAACTTTAAGGATGGAGTACAATTTAAAAAGAAAATTTAGAGTCAACCACATTGCTGTGGGTCTGGAGTCACATGTAGGCCAGACCAGGTAAGGACGGCAGATTTCTTTCCCTAAAGAGCATTGGTGAACAAAATGTTTTTTTTTATATGACAATCAGCAATGGTTTCCCATTCACTATTACTGAGACTAGCTTTTAATTCCAGATTTATTAATTGAATTTAAATTCTGCCATGAGCCTGTGTCCCCACAGCATTAGCCTGGACCTCTGGATTACTAATCCAGTGACGCTACCACTCACCTCCCCGCTACTCCTGTTCCTATGTTCTAGTGTGTCCTTATCTGTCCTCTCATGTGGACTTGATTTGACATAAAAAGATCAGGAGAGTTCTCCCCAGTCTTGGAATCATAGAATTTCTACAGTACAGAAGCAGGCCATTCAGCCCATTGGGTCTGCACCAACTCTCCAACAGAGCATCCCACCCATACTCCGACTCTGTAACCTCATGTATTTACCCCGCTAATTGCCCTAGTTGACACATCCTGGGATACGAAGGGGTAATTTAGCACGGCCAGTCCACCTAACCTGCACGTCTTTGGACTGTGGGAGAAAACCGGAAAAGATACAGGGGGAATGGGCAAACTCTCGACAGTCTCCCAAAGCAGCAGTGCTAACCATTGTGCCACTCGGTGTTCTGCTCAATTACCCTCAACCACCATCACTAGGGCAGGTAATCTTCTGTATTTGTTTATATGACAGTGACCACACTTCAATAAAGAACTGTCATTGCCACTTTTATCCTTCTTTAGCTCAGGTTCTTTTATAAAGAACATGAGCTGAGTTTCCAACCTCCTATTCTTGCCATCAGTATGATGGCCTCTTTCTACCTTCATAACAATGGCTGACTTTGCTCCTGTCTCAGTTTATCTGCTGCTGTAACCCTCATTTTTGCCTTTGTTACCTCAAGACTCACCGATTCCAGTGAACTCCTGGCTGGTCTCCCACATTCCATCCTCCGTAAACTTGAGACCATTCAAGATTCCTGTCACCAAGTCCCATTCTCCTTTTACTCTTCCATTCGCTCACTTACATTGGCTCCTAGTTAAGCACCGTCTTGACTTTAAAATTATCACCTTGTTTTTAAATCCCTCCATGAGCTTTCTACTCCCTGTGTCTGTATACTCCTCTGACTCCACAATCCTCCACAATATATCTGTGCTCTCTAATTCTGGCTATTTGCATATTCCAGATTACAAGTTCTCCACCATTGGTAGCCAAACCTTCAGTCACCTAGGTCCCAAGCTCTGGAATTCCCTCCCTATACTTCTTGGTCGTTAATGTAGCCCAATCCATCACACAAACCAGCCTCCCATCCATTAACTCTGTCTGCACTTCTTGCTGCCTTGGCAAAGCAGTCAGCATAACCAAGGACCGCAAGCACCTCAGACATACTTTCTTCCACCTTCTTCCATCAGGAAAAAGATACAAAAGTCTGAGGTCATGTACCAACCGACTTAAAAATAGCTTCTTCTCTGCTGCCATCAGACTTTTGATGGACCTACCTCGCACTAAGTTGATCTTTCTCTACATCCTAGCTAAGACTGTAACACCTCATTCTGCACTGTCTCCTTTCCTTCTCTATGAACGGTATGCTCTGTCTGTGTGGTGCGCAAGAAACAATACTTTTCACTGTATCACAATACATGTGACAATAATAAATCAAATCAAATCACTTTCTACCTTAAGATATCCCTCAAAACAACCTCTTTGGTCATCTGACCTAATAACTTCTTATGTGATTGAGTGCTGTGAAGCGTTGCTTTATAACGCTTCAGTGAAGCACCTTGGGCTGTCCCATTATGTTAAAGGTGTTACATGAATATTGGTTACTGCTGTTAGCTGTGAAAGACCGAAAGGTGCTATTTAAATGCAAGTTCTTTCTTTGCACAGGTTTGTAATTATCTTAACTGGGTAGTGCGAAATCTCGCCGATTTGGAAGTACAGATGGGAGCTGTGAAGAAGGTGAACAGTTTCTTGAACATTGAAAGTGAAAATTATGAAGGAACCATTGGTATGATTTACAAATACAATATACCCCAGTCTAAGCCTAGAAGAGAAAAGAGATAGTAGGTAGAAACATCCTTGTTAAAAGTATACAGTAATGTTACATTGGCTTAAAGAAAGACAGACTTCATAAAAATTGATATGTGTTGACATTCTCCGGTCTCTCAACATTAAGCACATTGGGTAAACTTGTTCAATGCGTGTAATACTAAAAACAACTCTCTTGACATTCTGGTTTTCTCTCCTCTGTTTTGCCTATGTATCCAACATGGTCAACCTCCTGTACCTCGCTCAATTGGCAACTCTTAATTTGTGAACTTTAGCTAATGAGTGTCCAGGGACCATTCATAAGTTCATAAGATATAGGATGGAATTTTACCGGCACTTCCGCTCGACGTTCGTATGATCCCGCCCGAGGCCAATGGAGAATGCCGTTCTCCGAGTCGAGCCCACCCCCGGAATAGGGGCGGGCGTGTCAGTAAAATTCCGGCCACAGGAGCAGAATTAGGCCATTCAGCCCATCGGTTCTGCTCCAACACTCTATCATGGCTGATATGTTCCTCATCCCTATTTTCCTGCCTTCTCTCCATAATCCATTATCAATTAAAAATGTCTAACTCCTCCTTAAAGTTACTCACTGTCCCAGCATCCACCACACTATTGGGTAGCGAATTCCACAGATTCGACCAAGAAGGCAGCGCAATTCTGTCCTTCCCAGCAGTCTCTGGATAGTAACCAGTAGCAGGAACTCCCTAATGTTTCACAGCCCCATGCATGTTCGAGTTGATTGCTGTACTGAGCCAGGGTCAGAGGTGGTGCCTTTCTGGCCCATGTTATTCAGTTGTCCAATCGGCAAGCACATTTCTCAAATAAAGCAGTGCAAGACTTGCCTTACTGCATTTTTTTAAATAGCAATTCCCTTTCATGGAAGGCCATTAGAAATGTTGCACAATCCCATGGCCAGAGAGGGAGCCCAATCTCAGGAGGGAGCACGAAACAATCAGTGATACAGTATTCCAACCCTGTCCATGACAAAGATAAAGAGGTGGAGTTTATACTGCAGCTCTAAGAAGCTCTGGTCAGATCCCAACTGGAACAATTGCATTCAACTCCAGATACAACACCTCAAATGTTGCTTTGGCCTTTGCGCAAGTGCAGCACAGATTCACAAGAACGCTAGTAGGCCTAAAAAGGTTAAATTATGCATGCACATGTGTATAAAAGTGAATGGTGATCCAATTGAGGCATTTTAAGGTAAAAGTTCCACAATCTTCCAATTCTCCCAGGATATAGCGAATTCCACAGATTCAACCAAGAAGGCTGATTAATACAATTACTGTTACTAAGGAGGTGGTGCTTGGTAGACTAATAGGACTGAAGGTAGACAAGTCCCCGGGCCCGAATGGAATGCATCCCAGGGTACTGAAAGAAATGGCTGAGGTAATAGCAGATGCGTTAGTAGTAATTTATCAAAATTCGCTGAACTCTGGGGTAGTGCCGGCTGACTGGAAAACAGCTACTGTTACGCCGCTGTTTAAAAAAGGAAGTAGACAAAAGGCGGGTAACTACAGGCCGGTTAGCTTAACGTCCGTAGTTGGGAAGATGCTAGAGTCCATTATTAAAGAGAAAATAACAGAGCACCTGAATAAGAATGGTTCGATCAAGCAGACGCAGCATGGATTCATGAAGGGAAAGTCGTGTTTGATGAATCTACTGGACTTTTATGAAGATGTCACTAGTGCGGTTGACAGAGGGGAACCGGTGGATGTGGTGTTTTTAGATTTCCAGAAGGCGTTCGATAAGGTGCCTCACAAAAGGTTGCTGCAGAAGATTGGGGTACACGGAGTTAGGGGTAAGGTGTTGGCGTGGATTGGGGATTGGCTATCTAACAGGAAGCAGAGAGTTGGGATAAATGGGTGCTTTTCTGGTTGGCAGTTGGTGACCAGTGGCGTGCCGCAGGGATTGGTGCTGGGGCCTCAATTGTTTACCATTTACATAGATGACCTGGAGGAGGGGACTGAATCTAGGGTATTCAAGTTTGCTGATGACACGAAGGTGAGTGGGAAAGCGAATTGCGTGGAGGACGCGGAAAGTCTGCAGAGAGATTTGGATAGGCTGAGCGAGTGGGCGAGGATCTGGCAGATGGAATATAACGTTAGCAAATGTGAGGTTATCCACTTTGGAAGAAATAATAGTAAATTGGAATATTATTTAAATGGAGAAAAATTACATCGTGCGACTGTGCAGAGGGACCTGGGGGTCCTTGTGCACGAATCGCAAAAACTCAGTCTGCAGGTGCAGCAGGTGATCAAGAAGGCGAATGGAATGTTGGCCTTTATCGCGAGGGGGATAGAATATAAAAGCAGGGATGTCTTGCTGCAACTGTACAAGCACTGGTGAGGCCGCAACTGGAGTACTGTGTGCAGTTTTGGTCCCCTTATTTGCGAAAGGATATATTGGCCTTGGAGGGAGTGCAGAGAAGGTTCACCAGGTTGATACCGAAGATGAGGGGTGTGGCTTATGAGGAGAGATTAAACAGATTGGGTCTGTACTCGTTGGAGTTTAGAAGGATGAGGGGTGATCTTATAGAGACATATAAGATAATGAAGGGGCCGGATAGGGTAGAGGTGGAGAGATTCTTTCCACTTAGAAGGGAAACCAGAACTAGAGGGCACAGCCTCAAAATAAGGGGGGGCCGGTTCAGAACAGAGTTGAGGGGGAACTTCTTCTCTCAGAGGGTAGTGAATCTCTGGAATTCTCTGCCCATTGAAGTGGTGGAGGCTTCCTTGTTGAATATGTTTAAATCACGGGTAGATAGTTTTCTGATCGATAAGGGAATTAGGGGTTATGGGGAGCAGGCGGGTAAGTGGAACTGATTCGCTTCAGATCAGCCATGATCTTGTTGAATGGCGGGGCAGGCTCGAAGGGCCAGATGGCCTACTCCTGCTCCTATTTCTTATGTTCTTATGTTCTTATATAGGGGTGGTTCTAGAGGACTGCATGGTGGCACAGTGGTTAGCACTGCTGCCTCACAGTGCCAGAGACCTGGGTTCAATTCTGGCCTTGGGTCACTGTCTGTGTGGAGTTTGCACATTCTCCCCTTGTCTGGGTCGGTTTCCTCCGGGTGCTCCGGTTCCCTCCCACGGTCCAAAGATGTGCGGGTTAGGTGGATTGGCCATGCTAAATTGCCCCTAGTGTCCCAAGGTGAATAGGTTAGGGGAATTAGTGGGGTGAGTATGTGGAGTTATGGAGATAGGGCGTGGGGAAGATCTGTTGGAGAGTCAGTGCAGCCTCGATGGGCCGAATGGCTGTAGGGATTCTCTATGACTGGGAAATTGCAAATACTACACCCTTGTGCAAAAGAAAGGTGGAGAAATGGATAAAAGTGGCAATGACGGACCGGCCTGTATAACACCAGTGACAGGGAAACTTTAGGGACAACACTACTGGAAAAATGAGCAGCAACTTGGACAAGTGTGATCTGGTAAAGCCAACATGCACTTGTTATAGGCAAATTGTATTTGACAAACTTAATTGAGATTTTAGATGAGGAAATAGAGAGAGGGCGGATGAGGGCAAGGCAGTTTTATATACGAGCATTTATGAAAGGTGTTGATAAAACACAAACAGAAAAAAAAATACTCGGAGGGTCTGGCAGCCTCTGAGAGAAATAGAGTTAACATTTCAGGTTAATGATCGTTCACAGAACTCTTTTGGGAGTCATTGTGCTTAGAGTAAAATTATAGTGGACCTTTTGTACTAGGTCTTTAGTAAACTATCGGATAATAGGCCTATGAACAAGATTAAAGTCTAGGAGATAGAGACAGTAGCAACATGGATACAAAATTGGCGCTCATATAGAAAACAGAGTTGTGGTGAATAGTTGTGTTCTGAGTCTTGGGAGGCATTTAACAGTGTTCCCCATGGAGCAGTGCTAGGGTCACCACTGTTTTTCATTACATTCATGACTTAGATTTGCGATTACAGGGCAGAATTTCAAAATTTGCATGTGACTTAAAATTAGGGAGTGTAGTAACCTACAAATAAGATAAAAATAGTTTTTGAGAGGACACAGAGAGGCTGGTAGAATGGGTGGACACATGCCAGATGAAATGAGGTGATATATTTCGCTAGGAAGAATGAAGAAAGACAAGGCATTCGAAATGGAACAATTTTAAAGAGGGTGCAGGAAGTTAGAAACCAGGGCCAGAATTTTACACCCCCCCACTGAGTGGTGACGGGAGTGGGTGCATGAATCTGAAGAGACAGAGTTCTCTTGGGGGTTCCCATCTGCCCAGGTCGTGTAGTGACTTTGTGCTGGGGTGGGCAAGGCCTCAGATGGGAAGATTCCCCTGGCCCCAATTGTAGCCCTTAAGTGGCCAATTATTAGCCATCTAAGGGCTATTTCCTGCCCTGCCACAATTGTTAGGCCGACAGGAGGATTGAACATGTGTGGGCGGAAATCCAAAAGTCAAAAGGGTGACGTTTTGGGTGAGAAGCAGTGGGGAGGCAGTGGCACCTCCACCGGAAGCCCCTTTCTATAGTCCGGTGGCCTCCGGACTTCCCAATGTCCCAATCTTCCTTTACCACCCCATCCCCCCCCCATTCCCCCTCTACCACCCCCATTCCCTGCCATGACCTCAGTCACTCCCCCTTGCGCCTCTGGGCCTCCCCTACCTTCCCCGCCCTGGGCTTCTTGAACTTACCTGGCCTCTGGTGCCTGGGCTTCTACTCCGATGGCCTCCTTCTGTTCACCACATCGGTGTCGGTGCAGTGACAAGAGTGTGACCGATCAATCAGATTGGGTGGGAGCTCTTTAGGGCGGGACTTCCTCCTGAAAGAGGCTCAGTGATGGTGAGAAAGGAGACCCCATCATCCAAAACCGTCAGGCCCTGGGCCATTGATGCACAGATCTTTGAAGAGGGCAGGACACTCTAACAAAGCATTTAAAAAGCACATGTGATCCCAGGCTTCATAAATAGAGGCTTTAAGTTTATTTATTCGTGTCAGAAGTAAGCTTACATTAACACTGCAATGAAGTTACTTGTGACAATCCCCTAGTCGCCACACTCCGGCGCCTGTTCGGGTACACTGAGGGAGAATTTAGCATGGCCAATGCACCTAACCTGCATGTCTTCCAGACTGTGGGAGGACACCAGACCAACCCGGAGGAAACCCACGCAGACACGGGGAGAACATGCAGACTCTTTGAACCCAGGTCTCTGGCACTGTGAGGCAGCAGTGCTAACCACTGTGCCACCGTGCCGCACCTTGGACTGGAGTTTAGTTACCGAGGTCTGTAGTTTGACTCAGGTAATAACCCAACTAGCCAGATCTGCTTTGGTAAAATGTATCCTGTTACGTGCAATTTTTGTAATGTAGAGGTGGGTGTGGGATGGAGCTGGGCCTTCTGACTCTGGATGGAGCTGGGTAAGATACTGAGGTCTGCTCAGAAGGCCAACCTCTTGTTCTCTGGGACTTCATCCCGGTTGTTTTGGAAGTTATGCCCTTTGGGGTATGTGGTTTATTTAAAAGTAAATCAAGCAGCATGTGATGCTCACATTTGATCCAAATCCATGAGTTTCCCGCTGGAAAGTGCTATCCCTGGGGCTTTGCTGGAATTTCTCCAGATCTAAAGCCAATAAAGAGTAGCGCTGCGAGTTGGAACATCCAGAGATTGTGCCACCAAGCCTGAGAGTGCTGATTATCACCTACAACTTGGCACAGTGGTTAGCACTGCTGCCTCACAGCGCCGGGAACCTGGGTTCGATTCCCAGCTTGGGTCACTGACTGTGTGGAGTTTCTTCCCGTGTCTGCGTGGGTTTCTTCCAGGTGCTCCACACTCCAAAGACGTGCGGGTTAGGTGGGGATTGCCATGCTAAATTGCCCCTTAGTGTCAGGGGGACTAGCTAGCATAAATGCATGGGGTTGTGGAGATAGGGCCTGGGTGGGATTGTGGTCGGTGCAGATGCGATGGGCCGAATGGCCTCCTTCTGCACTGTTGGATTCTATGATCTATGAACTCCCCAGACGTCAAGTTGCATAACCCAGTGTGCGTGTCCCCTCCCCCATAGGAAGGGAGAGAAAATCAGTAGATGAGCTATTGATGAATTGATTTAACAGAATGAGCAGTCGATGAAAGCAAATTCTGAAGACCTAAAAAAAACGGTCTGAATTAACAATTGCTGTTTGAGATGATGCATCCATTCCAGATCTTCATACTCCCTGCAGACCCATCCCAGGTTCCGGAAGATTGGCCACAGCAGGGAGAGATAAAGATTCAAGATCTCTGCGTTCGATATGACCCAACTCTCAAGCCTGTCCTTAAACATGTCAAAGCCTACATCACACCTGGCCAGAAGGTAAGTAAGAGAATTTGACAAAAGCTCATTCATTAATGATGCTGCTAAGATTTTGGGGAGAATTTGCAAGCCTACCACAGGCAAGGGGGCAGGTTCTGTTCTATGTGAATAAGTTAGAGCGGAAAAGGATCGATTGCATCAACCCCAGCAACCTAACAAACTCCTCTTCAGAAATCTGAACTTCAGAGCTCAGGTTGGGTGGCACAATAGTTAGCACTGCCGTCTCACAGCGCCAGGGACCCAGGTTCAATTCAGGGCTTGGGTCACTGTCTGTGTGGAATCTGCACATTCTCCCGTGTCTGCATGGGTTTCCTCCGGGTGCTCCGGTTTTCTCCCACAGTGTTTGTTAGGTGCATTGACCCAAACAGGCGCCTGAGTGTGGCGACTAGAACCATAGAACCATAGAAAATTACAGTTCAGAAACAGGCCTTTTGGCCCTTCTTGTCTGTGCCGAACCATTTTTTGCCTAGTCCCACTGACCTGCACTTGGACCATATCCCTCCACACCCCTCTCATCCATGAACCCGTCCACGTTTTTCTTAAATGTTAAAAGTGACCCCGCATTTACCACTTTATCCGGCAGTTCATTCCACACTCCCACCACTCTCTGCATGAAGAAGCCCCCCCTAATATTCCCTTTAAACTTTTCTCCTTTCACCCTTAACCCATGCCGTCTGGTTTTCTTCTCCCCTAGCCTCAGCGGAAAAAGCCTGCTTGCATTCACTCTATCTATACCCATCAAAATCTTATACACCTCTATCAAATCTCCCCTCAATCTTCTACACACCAGGGAATAAAGTCCCAACCTATTCAATCTCTCTCTGTAACTCAGCTTCTCAAGTCCCGGCAATATCCTTGTGAACCTTCTCTGCACTCTTTCAACCTTATTTACATCCTTCCTGTAACTAGGTGACCAAAACTGTATACAATACTCCAAATTCGGCCTCATCAATGCCCTATATAACCTTACCATAACACTCCAACTTTTATACTCGATACTCCGATTTATAAAGGCCAGTGTACCAAAGGCACTCTTTACGACCCTATCCACCTGTGACGTCACTTTTAGGGAATTCTATACCTGTATTCCCAGATCCCTCTGTTCAACTGCACTCTTCAGAGTCCTACAATTTACCCTGTGTGTTCTACTTTGGTTTGTCCTTCCAATGTGCAATATCTCACACTTGTCTGCGTTAAATTCCATTTGCCATTTTCTTTACTTGCAGACTAGGGGAATTTCACAATAACTTCATTGCAGTGTTAATATAAGCCTTACTTGTGACTAATAAATAAACTTTACTTTACTTTTTGGAATTGTATGAAATCTCTCCAGTTCTCCAATGTCTATTCTGTTAACAGGGCGTGTATTAATTCTCAAATCTTACAAGCACAGGGGCCACGATTCTCCCGAATTGGGACCAAGTGCCCAGGAAACCTGGAGGGTTTCCCACTGCAAATTAGCAACGTCTTATCAACTGGGATTCTCCCACCTGATGGATGCTTACTTATTCAGAGCGGACAATGTGCCACCGAACACCGCTGTCCCAAATCCGGCCGCAAATTTTAAAGGGCGACCGGATCCCCATGCTCAGAGACAAGGCTCCCCACCTCCACAAAATAAATGGTGGCCCCCACACAGACAAGGGGTGCACCACCAAACCCCTCACCAAAGAGGGGTATTCTCCCTCCCCCCACCAAGAAATAACGGGTACCCCCTCCACACCACGCAGGCATGAGGGTGATCAGACTCCCCCACTCAGCCCCCCTCAGACCCTTACTCAGCTCCCGTTTTCCCGTAGGGCCCCTTCAGGCCATGCACCTTGGCAGTGCCAACTGTGCACTGCCCCCTGGCACTCACACGCTGGCCTGGCACATTGGGCCTGGGGAGAGGTTTGCGAAAGGGGCAGGAGAGATTGGAGAACAAGTGAGAAGATCTCTGAGGGCCGGAGAGATCGGGAAATGAGGGAAGAGGAACTCTGGAATCTCAAGAAAATGATGAGGGGAGAAGATTGTGGTTGGACCTTTGGAGGACATAGTGGTGGGGGCGGGGGGGGGGAGGAGATGCCAGGAAAAGATCACGTGCCACGAAGGACATTGTGAAGCCATTAGATTGGATGGGGAATGGGTGTAGTCTGATCACTGGAAGTGTTAACAGATTTACTTGCAGAGCAGAGATGAGGGTGGGGGAGAGCGGGTGGGCACAGGGTGGAGGCAGAGAAACTCTCCTGTTCCTCTTGATCCACAAGCAATGGCTAGAAAAACACTTCCTTGTTCCATGCAACAGTCTTCGCATCCCTTAAGCTGCAAGGGTTTCTCTGAGGAAATAGAAAGTGAGCGCAGCATGGTGGCACAGTGGTTAGCACTGCTGCCTCACAGCACCAGAGACCTGGGTTCAATTCCAGCCTCAGGTCACTGTCTGTGTGGAGTTTACACGTTTCCTGGAGTTTCCTCCGGGTGCTCCAGTTTCCTCCCACAGTCCAAAGATGTGCAGGTTAGATTGATTGGCTAAGCCAAATTTTCCCTTCGTGTCAGGGGCATTAGCAAGGTAAATACGTGGGGTTACGGGGATAGGGTTTGGCTGGGATTGCTGTCAGTGCAGACTCGATGGGCCGAATGGCCTCCTTCTGCACTGTAGGGTTTCTAATTCCAGCCTCAGGTCACTGTCTGTGCGGAGTCTGCATGTTCTCTTCGTGTCTGCGTGGGTTTCCTCCGGGTGCTCCGGTTTCCTCCCACGGTCCAAAGATGTGCGGGTTAGGTTAATTGGCCATGCTAAATTGCCCCTTAGTGTCAGGTGGATTAGCAGGTTATGGGGATGGGGTTTGTGTGGAATTGCTGTTGGTGCAGGCTCGATGGGCCGAACGGCCTCCTCCTGCACTGTAGGGATTCTATGATTCTACAACCTGGCCAAGGAACGTTAAAATTGGAAAAGAGATTTTAAAAATGTGCGACTTCAAAAAGCATCCCAGCTCCTGGGAATGAATTAATCGAGTCCTGTCTCATTAAACTGGAAGTTGGCAAATTCAAAGTGAGTCCCTTTCTTTTCTTTTTACATTTTTACTTCTCATCTGGCTCAAGCCAACCAACCTTGCGGTGTTGAAAATCACCTCTCCCTTCCCCCACTGCCAATGACTGCTTCAGTGGAAAGAAAGGAAGAAAATCTATGTCGTGCTGTTCATGGCCTCGGAGCATTCCAAAGCGCTTAAAACCAGTGAAGTTATTTTTGAAATGTACCGTTCATGTGTTATTGTGACCAAAACAAATGTGTCGTGACCTTGAATTGGTGCTTAGCAAGCTATTAGCAAGACAGAAAAATGAACTTTGGACAGTCTCATGCTAGCAAGTCTTTTGAAGAGTTCATATTATTTAATATTAGTCTATAAATAATCCAGAATATTGCAGTGAGGAAGCCGTGCCAGGTGAGTTAAGAGTTGTCAGAAATTGATGTTCAATGTTTGCTCCACCCCCACCTTGGTGAAAGGACAATCCATCGTCAATCTCCGTATGGGTTGTAACAATTGCTATATTTTTATATTAATGTTACTTAAATCCATCACTGAAATGTAGGACCGGGCATTTAACAGGATCTTTTTAATGATGAGGTTTATGGTCCTGCAATGGAACTCAACCACTCTGGCTCCACGAGAAGACAAATGGAAACTATGATGTCTCATCTGAGCATATAGTCAATTGTTGTTTGAGAGCCTTAAAAAAGAGAATTTTGAATTTACATTTTTCCCGCATTTTTTAAAAAGGTTTATTTTTTTAGAGTCACAAGTAGGCTGACATTAACACTGCGATGAAGTTACAGTGAAAATCCCCTAGACCCCACACTCTGGCACCTGTTCGGGCACACTGAGGAGAATTTAGCATGGCCAATGCACCTAACCAGCATATCTTTAACCTGTGGGAGGGAACCAGAGCACCCAGAGGAAACCCACGCAGACACGGGGAGAACGTGACACAGATAGTCACCCAAGGCCAGAATTGAACCCGGATCCCTGGCACTGTGAGACAGTAGTGCTGGCCACTGTGCCGCCCATGTTTGTGTGATAGTAAAATTTTATTTCTGGTTAATAGTTTGTGTAGTAAAGCCTAGTTGACATGAACAAACAACGATCAATGTTGTCCTTTCTGTTGTGTTCTTTTCCCAGGTTGGGATATGCGGGCGCACCGGCAGTGGAAAATCTTCCCTGTCTCTGGCTTTTTTCAGGATGGTGGATATATTTGAAGGTCAGTCTTGTCATATATCAGGTCGCCTGTCAATAAAATGTATAGAAAACATTACACATTTCATCACTGCAAGAAAACAGGACACTATCTCAGGCATTGATTTACACAGGTGGGAGTTGCTCGCTTATTTAAATTTCTGGTTAAGCAATTTCTTCTTGTCACTGGCTGGCCCCAGTTTAAGTTCCCAATTGAAGGACGTAAAGACTTTGTCAATCTGTAAGCGTGATTTATCTAAAAGGAAAGGGAAGAATGGCTTTGAGTAACAGTGAATTTGGGAAGGAGACAGCACTATTTGTGAAGAACATAACCTATTGTACTTTTTGCTCACAATGTTTTACATTTGGATAATAGGCAAGATCGTCATTGATGGAATTGATATCTGCAAGCTCCCACTTCATACACTTCGCTCCAGACTTTCCATTATTTTGCAAGATCCTGTGCTTTTTAGTGGATCCATTCGGTAAGCAAGCACTTAGAGTTCTGCAACTATTAGCATTCTTTGCTTTGTCTTGGAAAGCAGCCCAGATTATGCCATAAATAGTAATGGCACATCTGCCTGGCTGCTATTTGTTAAATTGAACGTTGCATTGACATTAAGCACGGAATCTCATTGTGATGAAAGCCTGGGAGTGTTGAATGTCTCAGGAGTTGAGGAGAAAGTGGGAAAGCTTCCTGTGGAACTGAGTATACTTTTAATTCCTTGACTGTTTCCACCTAGTGTTTCACAAGGCTACAATCCTCCCGCCTAATGAAAGTAAACTTTGCTGCTGCAGCCTTTCTATCACAGATCTTAAAATCTCTGTCACCCTGACTATATTCTCCAGTCATGGCCATTAATTAAGCACAAGTCTAAGCGCTGATGGAGATTTGCCAGTGGAAATGAAGTCATGTTCTCACTGGTACGACCCAGCGAAAGAAAAACAAAACTTCAATCTTCTAGAAATTTCTTGAACTATTAATAGTTGCTATGGGCGTTCGCTATCTTTCAGTCAAAAGCTGATCAAATAATTTTGAGTGGAATAGGGATGGATGGCTGTATGATACCAAAAACAAGCTATGTTAAGTTACTGCAGTCAACTGCTCTGGGTGGCACAGTGGTTAGCACTGCTGCCTCACAGCGCCTTGGGACCTCAGTTCGATTCCTGGCTTGACTGTCTGTGTGGAGTCTGCACATTCTCCCTGTGTCTGCGTGGGTTTCCTCCGGGTGCTCCGGATTCCTCCCACAGCCCGAAAGACGTGTGCGTTAGGTGCATTGGCCATGCTAAATTCTCCCTCAGTGTACCCGAACAGGTGCTGGATTGTGGCATAAAGTCATAGAGGTTTACAGCATGGAAACAGACCCTTCGGCCCAACTTGTCCATGCCGCCCTTTTTTTTTAAAAACCCCTAAACTAATCCCAATTGCCCGTATTTGGCCCATATCCCTCTATACCCATCGCACCCGTGTAACTATCTAAATGCTTTTTGAAAAACAAAATTACTACTACCTCTGGCAGCTTGTTCCAGACACTCACCACCCTCTGTGTGAAAAAATTGCCCCTCTGGACACTTTTGTATCTCTCCCCTCTCACCTTAAACCTATGCCCTCCAGTTTTAGACTCCCCTACCTTTGGGAAAAGATATTGACTATCTAGCTGATCTGTGCCCCTCATTATTTTATAGACCTCTATAAGATCACCCCTCAGCCTTCTACGCTCCAGAGAAAAAAGTCCCAGTCTATCCAGCCTCTCCTTATAACTCAATCCATCAAGTCCCGGTAGCATCCTAGTAAATCTTTTCTGCACTCTTTCTAGTTTAATAATATCCTTTCTATAATAGGGTGACCAGAATTGCACACAGTATTCCAAGTGTGGTCTTACCAATGTCTTGTACAACTTCAACAAGACGTCCCAACTCCTGTATTCAATGTTCTGACCGATGAAACCAAGCATGCCGAATGCCTTCTTCACCACTCTGTCCACCTGTGACTCCACTTTCAAGGAGCTATGAACATGTGCCCCTAGATCTCTTTGTTCTGTAACTCTCCCCAATGCCCTGGCGAAAGGGGATTTTCACAGTAATTTAATTGCAGTGTTAATGTAAGCCTACTGGTGACTAATAATAGTCGTCACACTCCGGCGTCGGTTCGTGTACACTGGGTGAGAATTTAGCATGGCCAATGCACCTAACCAGCACGTCTTTCGGACTGTGGGAGGAAAAGGGAGCACCCGGAGGAAATCCACGCAGATATGGAGAGAACGTGTAGACTCCGCACTGACAGTGACCCAAGCCAGGAATTGAACCTGGGTCCCTGGCGCTGTGAGGCAGCAGTGCTAACCACTGTGTCACCAGATTTTCACAGCAGCTTCATTGCAGCGTTAATGTAAGCTGACTTGTGACACAAATAAATAAACTTTAAACTCTGTTGCTTGATCAGCAGGCCATTCATCGCTGTCCTGTAACTCTCAGTGAAATTCCTGCACCTTTATCCCATTTTAAAGGATATGCTTCTTACAACAGATAAATTGCGCAGCTTAATCACTTTGATATGGCACAGAATATGACACATGTTAAATGCAGTATGCTCACTGGCAGGAAGGCGGCGGGGTGGGGGTGACTGGTGCTTTTGGATCAATGTTTACAACGTTCTTCACCAATGGAGTTTGTCTTGCCTCATGTTTAATGTAATTGATAAAGATTGAATGCTGGATTGGTCATCAGCTTCAGAAAAACTTGCACCATATGATTCCTAAAAAAGCAAACTAAATTGACCCTGTTCTTTTCATCATCGAGAGACTGCTATGGGCTTACTTCTCGCCTGTGATTGCAATATTAACCAGTTAACCGATAATTACCTCAATCACTCTGCATGCAATCAGTCCGAATTCCCTCAAACTCCCTCACAAGTATAACATTGTTGTGAGTGAGATACAAGTCTCTTTTAAATGTGTGAAGCAGTCTTTCTGTTGACTTAGGGTAGAATGGTGGCACAGTGGGTTAGCACTGCTGCCTCACGGCGCCAGGGACCCGGGTTCAATTCCCGGCTTGGGTCACTGTCTGTGTGGAGTCTGCACGTTCTCCCCGTGTCTGCGTGGGTTTCCTCCGGGTGCTCCAGTTTCCTCCCACAGTCCAAAGTGTGTGGGTTAGGTTGATTGGCCATGCTAAATTACCCCTTAGTGTCAGGGGGATTAGGAGGTAAATATGTAGGAGCAGGTGAATAGGGCTTGGATGGGATGATGTTTCGGTACAGACTCGATGGGCCGAATGGACTCCCTCTATACTGTAGAGATTCTATGACTTGAAAGTAGGCCAATGTTGCCAAAACTCTACAGAAATTAAGAGTTGATTAATTAGTAACTAATTAGCCTAGCTAAAAAGATGCTTTGAACAGGAAATAGGCATCGGCCCGCAAGTTATATGATGAGATGATCTTGTATAGATGCTTTATCTCTAAAATAACTCCACCATTATGGTGATGGTGTTAATCTAGTTCTAATAAATACATTGACACTTCAGCTAAAATGATGGAGAGGGGAAGTTCAAGTTAAGGCAGTAAACAAACTATTTTATCCCGTAAGATAATTTTATAGCCAGAGGCTTTAATGAGATGAATAATTATGGTGGATCTCACAAGTAACTTAAAAAGAATGAAACACTTCCATTGACAAAGCATCTTTAATGATCAGGTCACATATAGACCCTGCTGTAATGTAAAAAATGTACCAGCCATTTTTCCACATCAAGAGCTCACAAACAGCACTGTTATAGTGACCAGGGTATAATAACCCCCAGGGCTTGCATGGGGAATCCCCAATTGACCTCCCAGTCTGACAAGTTCGCATGGATCCGCTTTATAAAGGGCTCCGGACATGAGTTCCATCTGTTTAGGTAATTACCTATTTAGGTATTAACCCAAACATGTGGAACTCATGTCCTGAGCCCTTTATAAACCGGGTCCATAGGCATGTCCAGTATTCCATCATCCTGGATGGGACTTGTATATATTCATCACAGGCTTGTGGTTTAACTTCTGCTTTGTGAAATGAAACACGGTTCCTTTCCTGAGTTATTATACTGGGCATCGGTTTAATAACTGTAATGGAAAACTGAATTAATGTACAAGATTAGGGGCAGAGCGCACAACGTAATAGAAACACAAAGTGCTGGAAAATCTCAGGAGGTCTGGCAGCCTCTGTGGAGAGAGAATCACAATTAATGGGCAGGCGTTTACGGCCTCGCTCGGGCGAGACTGGAAATCCCTGCCCGAAGTCAACGCAGATTTTTGTTGTCGGATCCTCGCCCGCTCTGGTTCCAGCTAATGTTTTGAAACCTTACCTGGGGTGGAGCATAAAATTCTACCCCAAAAGTTTCTCAGCCTGCCCCATTTTAAGTGGCATCTCTTATGGCAACAGAGGATGCTGGGAAAACTCAGCAGGTCTGGCAGAATCTATTGGGAGAGAAACAGAGTTAACATTTCGAGTCCTTTGACTCTTCGTCAGAACTGAAGGAAGGGAGAATGTGTTAGAGCTGTCAACAAAAAGTACCAACGCTAAGAACAAAAGACAGATGGCCTGGGGTTGGGGTGGGATGTGGTGGAGGGGGTTTGCATTGGAGCAATACATGTATGGGATATTTTTTTAAAAGGGGGATTGCGATACAGGAGAAAGATCTCAGTCTAAAGCTGCCCAACTCAATGATGGGAGCGATCTTGAGCCTGCGTTCTCCGTCTGTGGGAATGGCAGTGGGGGCTCAAAATCCAGTGGAAGAGGTGAATCTCGCCAGTGAGGCGAGTGGGGCATGAATCTCGCTGGTGGGGCATGAATCTGATTTTAGTACGTTTAACTATATTTTAATATTATTAACCATCTCCCCAACGTCACCATATGTTGACCCCTCGCCGTATTTGTCACATTGGCGAGGTTTACAACAGGTTCACCCATATGTGAACCTGTCGTGGGGATTCTCACCCCACCCGCCTGGGGACGTAAAGGTGTGTCTTGCCACTGCCCCCTGGTACAAGTTGGCACTGTGACACAGTGCCAACCTGACAGTGCCAAGGGTAGATTTTAGTGGAAGCCCCGAGGAGGGGGAGGAATCATTTATTTGTGGTGGGGGTGGGGAGTAGATGTGGGAGCTATGGATGCCGGCGATGGCTGTTTGGGTAGGTCGTGGGGTGGGAGAAGCGGTCCAATTCTGGCGATGTTCTGGAGAAGGAGGGGGCACCAGCACTGACTGCTTGTGGGGGTGAGTGGGGTGGTTTGGGGGCCTTTTTTTAAAAAGGGTGCTCTGATCTCAGTGTAGCCGGGGTTTGAGGCTGCACCCTTCAACATGACGGCATGCAAGGTGCCCCCCCCCTCCCCCCCAACCCAACCCCCGTTTTTTGTCATGAGAATTGGAGAGAAAAGCAGCCTGTTTCTCTGGAGTTAAGCACACTGATTTTGGGTCAGACCCTGACACATTGCCATTCCTTGGTAAGATTGCACCCAGGGGCTGTTATGTGCCCAACCGGAAGATGAGGTGCTGCTCCTCCAGCTTGCGTTGGGTGCCACTGGAACATCGCAGCAAGTCAAGGAGGAACAGTGGGAATGAGGGCAAGGTGCAAAGTTCAAAGGGTAAGCAACAGGAAGTTTGGAGTGATGCTTGCGGACTGAGAGAAGGTGTTCTGCAAAGTTGTCACCCAGACTGTGTTCTGTCTCCGGAATGTAGAGGAGATTGCATTGAGAGCAGCGAATACAGTAGACCAAATGCTTTTTTTATATATGTAAACCCAAACTGGATTTGGGAATAATCAGCTGGAATGAACGCTGAACTGTAGAAATTTGGATTCTCCAGATGAGGTCGGTTTGAGGGAGCTGGGACAAAATAACTCTAAATTGGCATTCTCACTCAATATGCATTGGACTATTTGTGCAAAATAAATTAAAATTGCCCCTTGTAGATTTGCTGGTCTCCTCCTGAGATTAGAGTAAAATCATTCTGAGAATGCAAAGTGGAGAGACTTGCTTCAAATCTCTGCCCTGTCTGATTTTGATACTTGGAGTGGGATTTTCTGCATTTTGCGATGATACTGTGCCTTTAAGAAATGTATTCGTGTCATGTTTCTTGTGCAGGACTTTTTTTTTTGTAAGCCTGTTCTATTTACCAGTGCTGCTTTGTCTGTAACCGGCAGCTCATGTCGATACTGCAGAAGTATAATTGGTCCTAATTGTTAGAATGTTTGTTTTAATCTGGACTAATGCAGTTCTGTTATTTTAGTGTTTCCCCCAGGGTTTCTCAGAGTGGGGCTTGATTGGGTTGATTGACAGCAGCACGGTAGCACCGTGGTTAGCACTGTTGCTTCACAGCTCCAGGGACCTGGGTTCGATTCCCGGCTTGGGTCACTGTCTGTGTGGAGTTTGCACATTCTCTTCGTGTCTGCGTGGGTTTCCTCCGGGTGCTCCGGTTTCCTCCCACAGTCCAAAGATGTGCGGGTTAGGTTGATTGGCCATGCTAAAAATTGCCCTTAGTGTCCTGAGATACGTAGGTTAGAGGGATTAGCGGTTAAATATGTGGGGATATGGGGGTAGGGCCTGGGTGGGATTGTGGTCAGTGCAGACTCGATGGGCCGAATGGCCTCTTTCTGTTCTGTAGGGTTTCTATGATTTCTATGATGACAGGAGAAATCATATGACTGGGTGGGGATTAGGCTTACTCTAAGAAATCAAGTCAGTTGCTGCTTGGAATTGTTAGAGGGAAGCGCCTCTCTTTCACTCTTTGGATTTGAAGACTGGCATCTGCTACAAAATAAATCTATTTCTCTGGAGGCTGCTCTAGGGGAGTCAGAAGACAGATGCCATTCTGCATCCATGTCTCTTTTTGTGCCAACTGATTCTGAAGAAGGGAATATGCCTATGGGGATACTGCTTACATTGGAACTACAGAAATAGCGAGCTGTTATGAATTATACCTTGTCATCTTTAAGTACTTTGATTGGTAAAAGTTATGCTAATTCGTTTTGTTATATTTTAACTGAAGAAAATAAATAAAGTTCGTTTTACTAAAAGCTTCCTAGTGGGTCAGTAGGATCACAGCTGGGGTGAAACACTTTATCCTCACACTAATGCCAAAATCAAAAACGTTGGGGTCTAGGCTAACTTCATAATATACTTGGACTTTCTGATCTGGTCCCTAATAACCTCCTGCCATGTGTTTCATGGCAGCGGAGGCAGCCCCGTCATTAGGATCTTCTGGTATGGCCGCTGTCAATGGGGTTTTCAGTTTAATGCACCTCCTTGCCGCCTGGAAACCCACGGTGGGGGATCGCCCTTGGCGGGGGACCAGAAGATTCTGTGGGAAAAGTCTGCCCTTGGTGTCAGAGCTGGAGAACCTCCCCTTACCGTGCGCAAAAAATGAAATGATCTAAAAAAAAATTCAAATATGATTACAGTGACATTTTACAACCTTTTCTCTTGTTGCTTCCAGCTTTAACTTGGACCCTGAGTGCAAATGCACTGATGACCGACTCTGGGAGGCTTTAGAAATAGCTCAGCTAAAGAATATGGTCAAAATGCTGCCAGGAGGATTAAGTACGTCTGCGCAACTCCATAAAACTCTTTGTAAGATGCCGGAATTCAAAATGTCTTGGATGAGGTTTGATATTTTGATGCTGATTCTCACAGTACAGACTCCTGGCATTGTTCGTTCAGTTTGCTTCACTCAGTATCTCATAAACCAGCCCTTCTATACTCCAACCGAGAGGAAAGTTCACTTAACAATCTCTTTCCATTAAACAGCAAATTTTTATATATGTGTAACTAAAGGTGACCTCAAAAATATCTTTACGAAGCAGGCTTTTGCTTTACTTCCCTATTGTTTTCATTGCATATAATAGTTTTTAAAACGATAGTTTTTAAGTTTAAATTTATATAATAGTCTTACATTAACACTGCAATGAAGTTACTGTGAAAATTCCCCAGTCACCACACTCTGGGCATCTGTTTTAAAAGTTTATTTATTAGTGCCACATGTAAGTGCTTACATTAACACTGCAATAAAGTTACTGTGAAAATCTCCGAGCCACCACACTCCAGCGCCTGTTCGGGTACACTGGGGGAGAATTTAGCATGGCCAATGCACCTAACCAGCAAGTCTTTGAACTGTGGGAGGAAACCAGAGCACGTGGAGGAAACGCATGCAGACACAGGGAGAACGTGCAGACTCCACATAGACAGTGACCTAAGCCGGGTATTATTAATCAACTCTGAATTTTCGTAGAGTTTCAGCAACATTGGCCTACTTTTAAGTCATAAAATCCATAGAATCCCTACAGTACAGAAGGAGGCCATTCAGCCCATCGGATCTCATAGAAATCATAGAAACCCTACAGTGCAGAAGGAGGCCATTCGGCCCATCGAGTCTGCACCGACCCACAATCCCACCCAGGCCCTACCCCCACATATTTACCTGCTAATCCCTCTAACCTAGGACTCTAAGGGGCAATTTTTAACGTGGCCAATCAACCTAACCCGCACATCTTTGGACTGTGGGAGGAAACCGGAGCACCCGGAGGAAACCCACGCAGACACAAGGAGAATGTGCAAACTCCACACAGACAGTGACCCGAGCCGGGAATCGAACCCGGGACCCTGGAGCTGTGAAGCAGCAGTGCTAACCACTGTGCTACTGTGCCGCCATCTGTACCAAAACATCATCCCACCCAGGCCCTATTCCCTGACTACCACATATTTACCTGCTAATCCCCTTGACACTGAGGGGCAATTTCGCATGGCCAATCAACCTAACCCGCACATCTTTGGACTGTGGGAGGAAACCGGAGCACCCGGAGGAAACCCACGCAGACACAAGGAGAATGTGCAAACTCCACACAGACAGTGACCCGAGCCGGGAATCGAACCCGGGACCCTGGAGCTGTGAAGCAGCAGTGCTAACCACTGTGCTACTGTGCCGCCATCTGTACCAAAACATCATCCCACCCAGGCCCTATTCCCTGACTACCACATATTTACCTGCTAATCCCCTTGACACTGAGGGGCAATTTCGCATGGCCAATCAACCTAACCTGCACATCTTTGGACTGTGAGAGGAAACCAGAGCACCCGGAGGAAACCCACACCTGTCTATTAGGAGCTGCAGGGGCAGGAGCAGGGCTGCCCCTTGCCCCCTCAAAATCAGTGCCAATCTGGATCTAAGTTTGGAAGCAGCGAAGGAGAGGATCTGGCAGGATGGGGTTACTACCTCATGTAGAGCACTAAACAGGTCCATGGGTGCCTGCTTACTATCTCTGTCGACTACTTTCCTCAAGTCAGACTCTATAAATAATGGCACTTCCAACCTGAATTCTGGAACTCTTCTTATAGCCACTGTGATAGGCAGTGGGGTATGAGGTGGTGCACACGATAACAGGTCCTCTACAGAGAGGGCTAAAGCCTCTGGACAGATGTGCATCCTTCATTTAATTAGTAAATAAGAATGTTCTAGACTGCGTCTTCCATGACCACTTAGTACAGGTATCTCAGATGGCAGACCATGCCATGTCCCTCAAACCTGGGTCAGAATGGCTCAGTTGAAAGCTTCCTGTATCACAAGATCCCTGATATTGATGGTATCCCCTAGTGTGCCCCTCTTGCAAAGAGCCATGCCCCCCCTACCACCTCGTTGTACGGAACTGGTACCTCTCTGTTCAGCATTATCTCCCTCTTTTTCTTCTTTCACTTCCTGATCTTGCTCCTCCCACCCCACCCATGAGCTGTTTCCTTCATGGGCCTCAATTTCCTCAAGATACACACCTCTCCGTAGGACCGTGTTATGGAGAGCACAGCAGACCACCACATTGACTGAGATCCTGGCAGGGAGGCTCTGGATGGGGTAACCTGTCTGGGGCACCAGAATTGCATCTTCAGAAGCACAATGCCTGCTGAATGGTAGTCAGGCTCAACAGATGGCATTGGTTATATTGCCTCTGTCTGGGGTTCACTTAGAGGGCTGAGTAGCCATCTCGTCAAGAATTCCCCTTGTCTTCTAGCATCTATCCACAGACATTGAGGTTTAGACTGCAGGCCAGAGTCAGCCTGGACTGGTGGAGAATGAAGAAGTCATGGCAACTGTAAGGAAAGCAGGTTCAAAGATACAGAAAGTTCCTGTTGTGGACACAGTCCAAGTTAGACATTGACAGAGTAGAATCTCCTGTGGCCAGAGGCGGATTAACTACCACCCGGACCCCTGGGCTGAGCTTTAGTAAGGCCCCATGACCTTGCCCCCGCCCCCTGCCCCACCCTTCGTTGAATAGAATAAAGTGACGTTAAGTGACGTTAGATAACTTATTTTGTTGTACTATGTATAAGGTACTACATGTATAATATCATAAAGTCATATGAATCAGTTACGGCCCTTTTATTCATTTATTTTTCATTTTCTTTACATTTGTATTTTAAAAAGCTTCCGTGTTTTTTGGTTTACAAAAGTGTCGATAACAGCATGTAAATCAACAGATCGAAGCATGTCTGATTCAATGTGCATGAGTGCCAGATGACTACGTTTCTCATCGCTCAATGTTGAGCGCAAATAGATTTTGATCTCTTCAGTGCTGAAAATGAATGCTCACCTGAACAGTTAGTGATCATTAAGGACAGATAAATTCTAAAGCAAATGTATGTATTTGGATACACCTCGTGCAGTCGATCTCTTGCCAGAGGTCGATACATCCCAGTGACAGCTCTAGTAAAGAGTTAAAAGGGTTTAAGTTAAAAGGGTTAAACCAATTTTATTTTGCTCTCGGGCCCCCCTCCCTTCCGGGCCCCGAGGCTTAAGCCTACTCAGCCTCATGGTTAATCCGCCACTGCCTGTGGCTGATGGATCTGAGTGGCCTGTCACTCACTGTCTTGATGTCCCTTTGGGAGGCGATGGCCTAGTGGTATTATCACGGGACTATTAATCCAGAAGCTCAGCTCATGTTCCGGGGACCCGGGTTCAAATCCCGCCACGGTGGAATTTGAATTCAGCAAAAAATAGCTGGAATTAAGAATCTACTGATGATCATGAAACCATTGTTGAAAAAACCCATCTGGTTTGCTAATGTCCTTTAGGGAAAGAAATCTGCCATCTTACCTGGTCTGGCCTACATGTGACTCCAGAGCCACAGCAATGTGGTTGAGTCTCAGCTGTCCTCGGGCAACTAGGGATGGGAAATAAATGCTGGGCAGCCAGCGACGCCCATGTCCCACGAATGGATTAAAAAAAGTTTGGGCGCAGTCGATAATGTCCTGCACCTGGGGGAATCCAGCAGCAGCAGCGAAACCCAATGTCCTCTGTCCCTATGAGGCCACACCATTTGTGAAATGAATGTACTGTCCAAACCTTGGAAAGGGGGTAACAGTGACCAACCGAGATGCAGTGGTGTGTATCTGTTTGCGCGATACCACCACAGTTCACACAGCTAATGTATGGAATGAGCCAAGAGTAAAGAGGCTGAGGCTGACAGCGACATTGATGGCCACTGTCAGGTCATCACTGTCAGGTCATCACTGCCAGTGCTGTGGAGACATTGAGACCTTCAGCGACAAGGCCACAGGGTGTCTGGAGAGTCTCGGTCTCCTCTGGCACTGGGGCTCACTCATCTCCAGGCACCTCCGTCTTCGGTGTTAGATCCTGTGTTGAAGGTTTTGGCCTCCATTGCTTTCCGGGCCCTCTTTCTCTGCCTATTCTGCAGAGGGTGTTGCCCCTCATTGCCACAGGGCTGAAAATCTGACATTCCGGCCCCCATTCCTGACTGGAGTCTTCTTTCTGGACAGACCGTCACAGAAATTGCTCGGTAGGCCATGCCTCCTGCTCTTCTGCCCCGTGGTGTTTTCAGACCCGGTCCCCTGACCTTGCGGACACTGAAAAATTCCACCTTCAAACTGTCTTGGGTGGAAATTGGAATCAATGCTACAATTGTGCAGTAGAGGGCACTGCTCTTTATTTGGGAATGAAATGTTCTTTGGCCAATATAAAGCGAGTTTTGCTCTGTATGTTACAATGTTATACTCGATCTGGAAGCGCTTGATTCTGACACTGAGTGCTTGATCTGGAGAATGTTCCATTTTCCAATATTAACATCTTAGTTTTTAAAAAAGAAATGGCGACTTGGCTGAAACTTATAAGATCCTAAGGAGTCCTGATAGGGTCGATGTGTAAAGGATGTTCCCTCTGAGAATCTAGGGGCCACTGGTTAACTATAAGTGGTCACCCATTTAGGATGGAGATGAGGAGAAATCTTTTCACTCTGAGGGTCATGAGCGTTTGGAACCCTCTTCCTCAAAAGGCAGTGGAAGCAGAGCCTTTGATTATTTTTAAGGTAGAGCTGAATAGATTCCTAATAAGCACAGTGGTGAAAGGTTGTCAGGAGATATGCGGGAAAGTGGAGTTAAGGTTACAATCAGATCAGTAGTAATCTTACTGAATGGCAGAGCAGGAAGGACCGAGTGGCCTACTACTGTCCCTAATTCACATGTCGCATGTATTAGCACAAATTGAGAAGTATTGTTTCTTGTGCGCTGTACAGACAAAGCATACCGTTCATAGAGAAGGAAACGAGAGAGTGCAGAATGTAGTGTTACAGTCATAGCTAGGGTGTAGAAAAAGATCAACTTAATGCAAGGTAGGTCCATTCAAAAGTCTGACAGCAGCAGGGAAGAAGCTGTTCTTGAGTCGGTTGGTACGTGACCGCAGACTTTTGTATCTTTTTCCCGACGGAAGAAGGTGGAAGAGAGAATGTCCGGGGTGCGTGTGGTCCTTGATTATGCTGGCTGTTAATGTTCATATATGACTGTTACACTAAGTGTCATATTACATATTAGAATCCAATTGAATCATAGAATCCTTACAGTGCAGAAAGAGTCCATTCGGCCTATTGAGTCTGCACCAACTCTCCAAAAGAGCATTTTACCTTCCTTATCCCCATAACCCTTTTACCATGGCTAATCCATCTAATGTGGAGATGCCGGCGTTGGACTGGGGTAAACACAGTAGGAAGTTTAACAACACCAGGTTTAAGTCCAACAGGTTTATTTGGTAGCAAAAGCCACAAGCTTTCGGAGCCTTAAGCTCCTTCTTCAGGTGACTCATCTGTGGGTCAGTGCAGTTATCAGGCAAAAGCAGAGAGATGAGATTAATTGACAAAGGCAATGAGGGGCTGAGTGCACCCCCTTTTGTGCTGGATCATCCCTTATTTCCATGACTCTGCAGTATTCAATGAGGATAATAATGTGTTGACAAAAGCAAAATACTGCGGATGCTGGAATCTGAAACAAAAACAGAAAATGCTGGAAAGTCTCAGCAGGTCTGACAGCATCTGTGGAGAGAGAATAGAACCAACATTTCAGGCCTGGATGGCCCTTTGTAATGTATTGGCCTGTCCCTTAACACAAACACAAGCAACTGCACAGACTTGAGCGCAAAATCTAGATAGACACTTAAGTGAGGGAGTGCTGCGCTGCTGGAGGTTGTATCTTCCAGATGACATGTTAATTGTCAATCTGCCCATTCAAGTGAATGTAAAAGAACGCAGGGTCACTGCAATGCAGTTCCTCCAGCGTCCTGGTCAATCCAACTGTGCATTTATCTCACTCTATGATTGTCTGACGTATTTGTCCACATGCACAGTGACTACACTTCAACGGTAATTCATTTTGGACACCTAGTACTCATTATTGATCTGTTGTATAAATGCAAGCTCTTCCTTACCGTGAGAACGCAGTAAATTACCGACACCATCATTGGAGTACGAGCAGCCAATGAAAGGCCTACCATTTATAGAGTATGAATGTGTAAATGTTCTTTTTTGCAGATGCCATGGTAACTGAAGGTGGAGAGAACTTCAGCGTTGGCCAGAGGCAGCTCTTCAGTCTGGCCAGAGCCTTTGTACGGAAGAGCAGCATTCTGATCATGGATGAGGCTACAGCTTCCATTGACATGGCTACAGTAAGTTAGGATAGACCAACATTTTACTGACACACAACGTAACGTAACTTCTGCGTGAAGTCTCAGAAGTCCGCAAATTATATATATTTTTTGTTTTCCACGTATTTAAAAAGAGAAGGAAAATGTAGGAGAGTGCAATTGTTTAAATCACTCCACTTTTCTTAGGCTTAACTCTTTTAAATGTTGTATTGCACATATCAACGTAACATTCCTGTGCAACCTGCAAAGAAAGGTGTGGGTGGGTGGGGTGGGTGCACAGCTCCAAACCAATGTAACAGCTGCCCTACACCAGGAAACCACACCAAGGGTTGGATAGCTTACACTGTGGAAACCAACCAACAGCAAGTTTTACCGGAGACCACTGGCTCCGATCTGTTTTCGCCTTTTGCACTCCCGAGCAATCCCTAGGTTTGAACAACCTAACAAGTCCCGACTCAAGTGTCCCCATGCCACCAGAAGTTTGATGTCTCTTTATAAAAAAAAATCTTCTGTGCAATTGCCTAGTTAGATTAAGTTGTGGCAGTTCTCAGCTAATTCTTTGTAACTCTGTTCTTTTATTCCAGGAGAGCATTTTGCAGAAGGTAGTAATGACCGCCTTTGCTAATCGTACCGTGGTGACAATCGCAGTAAGTACAAGTGATGATGCTGAGAAATAATGCTATTATATTCCACTGGCAATCTTCATTTGTGTCTTTCTCATTTATGAAAGATTGATAGCACGGTGGCACAGTGGTTAGCACTGCTGCCTCACAGCGCCAGGGACCCAGGTTCAATTCCAGCCTTGGGTCACTGACTGTGTGGAGTCTGCACATTCTCCCCGTGTCTGCGTGGGTTTCCTCCCACAGTCCAAAGGTGTGCGGGTTTGGTTGATTGGCCATGCTAAATTGCCCCTTAGAGTCAGGGGGATTAGCAGGGTAAATATGAGAGGTTATCAGAATAGGGCCTGGGTGGGATTGTGATCGGTGCAGACTTGATGGGCCAAATGGCCTCCTTCTGCACTGTAGGGATTCTATGACTGTTGTTACGTTTTGAATATTTTTGGATGCTTGATGCGATGTAATACATTGCTTTGTCTTTTTCACTTCTTGCATTATTTTATTTAAAGGTGATCTATGTCGAAATAATGACAGACGAGATAATGATCCAGGATTATCACAGCATACTCTTTTCTTACTTAACCATCCAGAGTAGAATTCTGATGCTGGGTATAAACTGTGAACTGTTTGACTCGCATTGTATTCCTGTATTTTTACTGTAATTGAACAAATGAAAATTAAATCAAAGGGAACATTCCACGGCTCGCATCAGTGACATCAGACATAGCAAGTAAGATCTTCTGGCTCTTCCCGCTGGCGGGATTTTCCAGTTCTGCCAAAGGCAACCCCTCCCCTCCCCTGCTCCTACCCCTCCATGTGGGGTTTCCCCAGGGGAAGGCCAGAAAATCCTGCCAGCAGCCAATGGCGAGCTACCTCTACTGCCAGAAAGCATGCCACCGGGGGAGAGGGGATCCCGTCCGTCCGTCCGTCCGCCATCTCAGCACACCGGGATTACAATTCCCGTCCTTGGCTCCATCCACATCAGGAGGGCACATCAGGAATTCCTAACCTTGAAAACGGAAGAATTTGCCACCTGCACTCCGAGCGCAGGAAGCTCTGCGACCAACACCAGTGCAAATCAAAACCACCCTCAACTCTGGCAGCTAAAATAAATCAGAGAAAACGCAATGGGGTAGATTCTGACTGTACAGGGGTATAACCTGGGCGACAGTGAGTCGCCAGCCCATTTTCCATCTCTCCCGTTGACATGCTTTGGGAGAGGTTTAAGACAGTTTGCTGATCCACTATCATCCATTTTACCCTATCACACAAAAGTCAAGATCTACCTTAGTGAGAGAAAAAAGAACATAAAAACAATCATTGATGTAATTAAGTAAGTGTAAACATTGTCAGTCAATTCTGTGGGGTCAGCAGAATAGAAGCAGACTTTTATAGCCCAGAAGAAAACTGTGCACCCTCTCAATGTGGTCGCCACAATTATGTAGTGGGTTGGATTCGCTCAGTTCTCCGAGCTGTGCCCCTCCCCCCCCCCCCCCGGAGCAGATGGTTTCCTTTGATTTTTCATCACCGATTTTTCATTTGTGTTTATTGCCACTTTAAAGTTTCTGCCAGACGTTGGCAATCTTACTTTTATTGTTCCATTCACACGATTATTCGGCTCTCTTCCCTCTCACCATCTCCGCCATTCACTTTTTGTTTTTTCTCTCTGCTATTTCTCCTTCCAGCATCGTGAGACTTCCATTCTGGATACAGACCTAGTGTTAGTCTTTTGCGAGGGCATTTTAGTGGAGTGTGGTGCTCCGTCCAAACTGCTCCCCCAGGAGGAGAGCATCTTTGCCTCTCTGGTGAAGTCCAGCAGGTAGAGGAGTCCAGTGCACTCTATTGGCACAGAGTCCAGCTCTTGGGTTGGTAGATTTGATGGATGCTGGCAGTCGCCATGGCAGTTCTGAGCTTCTTGCATTGTCTTCCTGTTGAAATCTTCACATAAACACGCAAGCTTACTGCGTCTTGAGTACCAAAGTTGACGGGCTGTCATTGCGTGGCTTTTGTACTTTTGAAATCTGAGCGGCTTTTGGCGTTCAAGATCTTGGTTAACCATTTGCAAAAATAAAATGTGCTTTGACTTTAATTCACTCATCTGATCATGAAGAAGTGAGCTGTGAATGCCTAAAGTCCTTGAATATTATTTCAGATCATTACTGTCATTGGAAGACAGTATTCACATTTGGTATTTGACGATCGAGATATTAATTATTGATTACATTAATTATAGCCCCTAATTCTAATAAATCAGCTTCCATCTTCATTAAACGTCCGTGTTGCAAGGTAAATAGAAGCTCATCACAGGCACAATCGGTGCAGATTGGGGTGTTTTTGACTCCTCCATTAGTCTGCTCTTCACTTCATAAGATTGTCAGCTCTTCAACTGTTTTGTTTCAGCTGTGCTTGCTGATTGTAAAATGTAATTTTTGTGAGCCAACACTATTTAACTAATCAAACTGCTTTCACACGGCAGAGCCCACATTCACAAGTGTCTTATCCCCCAGAACGTACAGGGGTGTATTTCCCTCTGGGTGCTGAGTGTCATAAGAAAATAGACTTCAGTAGACAAGGAAACGGGTGACACAGTGGTCAGCACTGCTGCTTCACAGCGTCAGAGACCCAGGTTCAATTCGGACCTCGGGTGACAGTGTGGAGTCGGCACGGTCTCCCCATGTCTGCGTGGGTTTCCTCCAGGTGCTCTGGTTCCCTCCCACAGTCCACGTTTAGGTGGATTGGCCATGCTAAATTGCCCCTTGCTGTCCAAAAATGTGTAGGTTAGGCGGAACAACCATGGTAAATGCGCGGGATTACGGAGATAGGGCGGGGGAGAGGGACTGGGTAAGGTACTCTGTCAGAGAGTCAGTGCAGACTCGATGGGCCAAATAGCCGCCTCCTGCACTGTAGGGATTCTGTGAGTCTATGAAAAGAGGTAACAAGTGGAAATGGACTAAAACGTTTCCTGCACTGCTCTGTCAACTTAGGAAGTATTAAAGACTGCAAACGTTTGGGCCAGAATTAAGTTTTAAATGGCATTATGCAACCCTTACATGGAGGAAATGAAAATTGAGTTCTGAACTCCTAATTAGAGTGAAGATTCACTATTTCAAGAAGACCTTGCAGTTAGAAAAATAATCTTTTGCAAACTCAATAGCCCTGCTAGTCCAATCCCTGGAGGCGGCTCGAGTTTAATATGGGGTGGGATTCTCCCAAAAAAATTCTAAGTGTCAGATTCGCGTAAAAACTGGAGTAAATCATGCTGGTTTTTTGAGCAGAAGTTTCAAAATGAATCTCCCACACTCTGTGCTCTGCAGAGTGCACTAGCGTGAATCTCATTGAAAATCAGGGAGCCCGGAGAGGCCGGCATAGCACTGAGCGGCCCACTGCGTGTGTGCTGATCTGTCAGCACCGAGATCGGCGTGGGCACAGTAGCACTGCACTGCCGGCCTCCTGATCGCTCGCCAACACGGCAATCCCCCCAATGGCCATGCGACCTCCCCTCCCCCCACCCCCACTGCCCAATTGCTGGCCTCCCGGACATGTCAGGGCCAATCTCACCCCCCCCCCCCCCCACCATCACCATTGATAGCCCTGATCTCCCCCCCCCCCCCCCCCCCGCCCCCAGCAGGCCGACCACCTCCCACCCCCACCCCGAGGGCCAGCCCTGATCACTGCCCTCCCTCCCTTTGTCACCGTCGAGTGCTGAGTGGCAGCAGGACCCCCGTGCCCCCCCCCCCACCAATTTTACCCCCCCAGAGGCCCCACCCCCATTAGGTCCTGTCCGATGCCTGGTGGGTAATGCCAAAGTGCCCCATTGGACGTTGCCACTTTGCCCCTTGGGCAGTGCTAGTGGGCGAGGCTGGCACTGCCAAGCTCGCATTGCCCAGGGAGCACCCCACTTTACCCAGGACCTCCCCCTCAATCTTGTGGGGAGCTATTGTAAACCCCGCTGGAGTGAACCACTCTTGGCGGAGTGAGGGGTGACTCTAGCAGGGCCGGAGATTTCGGTCCCGGGCCCACTAATGATATTAAAATTGTCATTTAAACAATTTATTCAACTCCACACCGATTTCTGGAACGGAGCTGACGGCACCAGAAATCCGGAGGCCGTGGCGCCCCGCGGGGAGCCCACAAACGGCCTCCACTGCAGTCACCGGGCCCACTGCACTGTTAAAGCACATTCAGCTAAAGGGCAGCGGGCTGGAAGAATCGCCCCTTCTGTTAGCTGCTCTTACCAGATCCCGTTGCTACAACTGGCCTCAACATGACTCGCCTCTCACTGACATCCCAGCTGCTCAAATCAACTTGCAGCTGGAAAGCAGCCATGTTTAATGTGGAGAAGATGCACCCACCTGGATAATGATTGATGGTTTTTTTCTCAAAACTATATAAACAAAATAAATTAAAAACCCATTCACCAATGAGCAAATTACAGCTGACAATTAAAGTTCAACAAACTATCTGAAACAATCTCTATCATTTGGTCCATAACACAGACTTTGTAACTGCTTCCAATCCCATTAAGGTCTGAAGGCAGTACACAGCTTGATGGATGAAGTATTGACCAGTTAATGCAGTTACATGCCGATTTTGATGCATGATCAGTGTAAAGTGACAACATTACAGGCAAATGTTGGGAAAGGGCGGCACGGTAGCACAATGGTTAGCACTGCTGCTTCACAGTTCCAGGGACCCGGGTTCGATTCCCGGCTTGGGTCACTGTCTGTGTGGAGTTTGCACATTTTCCCCGTGTCTGCGTGGGTTTCCTCCCGGGTGCTCCGTTTTCCTCCCACAGTCCAAAGATGTGCGGGTTTGGTTGAGTGGCCATGCTAAAATTGCCCCTTAGTGTCCTGAGATGTATAGGTTAGAGGGATTAGCGGGTAAATATGTAGGGATAAGGGGGTAGGGCCTGGATGGGATTGTGATCGGTGCAGACTCGATGGGCCAAATGGCCTCTTTCTGCACTGTAGGGTTTCTATGATTCTAGGTAGCCTAGTGGTTTTGATGACTTGTAACTAGGATAATAAACACATCACAGCAAACTGTGAAACTGCATTCAATAAAGCTGGCTCTTTGTGGCTGAGAACATGAGAACTAGGAGCAGGAGGAGGCCATTTGGCCCCTCGAACCTGCTTTGCCATTCAATAAGATCATGGCTGATCTTAATGGCTAAATTGGAAGTGGAAACTAAAGCCAAAAGCTGGTGGATTATTTTTAAAGAACCCCACTGCTCACTAAGGTAAGGGCAAAGGACCCTACCTGAGCTAGCCACATGTGGTTCCAGTCCCATGCTAAGTGGTTGACCCTTAACACTCTCAGGGATGTACAATAAATGCTGCCATGCCAGAGTTGGACAAAACTAGCTCACGTAATATCGGGAGCGCTCACTGTTCCAACTGGCAGCCACTAAGCATAGCCAGTGGCAAATTAAATTTTCTTTTCAGCAAGTGATCAAGTCTAAAGCACCAGGTTTTCTAGTTGACACCATATGGGGTAAGTGTGGCCTGAAACTAAACATACATCTTGAGAAATCACAGAGACCTCCATTAATACTTAAGGTCTGAATATGGAGGCAGCATCCTGTGAGTATGTGACAAACAAGCTCTGCTTCCCAATACCAATAAGGAAAATAAAGCTTGATCGCTTAGCATTTTGCTATTTATTTTTACGTTTGTGTATATGGGCCAAGTTTTACTGCACTAGCCTAATGTGAAACTAACCAACATAAAATACAGAATAATTGGACCAAAGGGGGACAATTTTGCCAATGCTGCTCCTGGCTCCTAACCTCACACTGACTCCATACACAAGTTCCCACTACTGTCCTTGACCGGCCCTAACCTCACCCTGGTCATTCTTTTATTCCTCACATAAGAGTAAAAAGCCTTGGGGTTTTCCTTCATCCGACCCGCCAAGGACTTCTCATGTCCCCTCCTAGCTCTCCTAAGCCCCTTTTTCAGCTCGTTCCTTGCTAACTTGTAACCCTCAATCGAGCCATCTGAACCTTGTTTCCTCATCCCTACATAAGCTTCCCTCTTCCTTTTCACAAGACATTCCACCTCTTTCGTGAACCATGGTTCCCTCACTCGGCCTGACAGGGACATACCTATCAAGGACACTCAGTATTTGTTCCTTGAAAAAGTTCCACTTTTCATTAGTGCCTTTCCCTGACAGTTTCTGTTCCCAACTTATGCCCCCTAATTCTTGCCTAATCGCATCACAATTACCTCTCCCCCAATTGTAAACCTTGCCCTGCCGTACGGCCCTATCCCTCTCCATTGCAATAACAAAAGACACCGAATTGTGGTCACTATCTCCAAAGTGCTCTCCCACAACCAAATCTAACACTTGGCCCGGTTCATTTCCCAGTACCAAATCCAATGTGGCCTCACCTCTTGTCGGCCTATCCACATATTGTGTCAGGAAACCCTCCTGCACACACTGCACAAAAACTGCCCCATCCGAACTATTTGCCCTACAAAGGTTCCAATCAATATTTGGAAAGTTAAAGTCCCTCATGACAACTACCCTGTGACCCCCACACATATCCATAATCTGCTTAGCAATTTCTTCCTCCACATCTCTATTACTATTTGGGGGCCTATAGTAAACTCCTCACAACGTGACCGCTCCTTTCCTATTTCTAACCTCCGCCCATATTACCTCAGTGTGCAGATCCCCCTCGAAGTGCCTTTCCGCAGCCGTTAAACTATCCTTGATTAACAATGCTACTCCTCCACCTCTTTTACCAGCTTCCCTACACTTACTGAAACATCTATACCCCGGAACGTCCAACAACCATTCCTGTCCTTGTTCTACCCACGTCTCCGTAATGGCCACAACATCGTAGTCCCAAGTACCAATCCACCCCCCAAGTTCATCTACCTTGTTCTGGATGCTCCTTGTATTGAAGTAGACACACTTCAACCCACCTTCCTGTCTTCCGGTATCCATCCTTGACCCTGATACCTTCCCCAATACCTCACCACCCTCAACACTGACTTCTGGACTACAACTCCTTTTCCCATTCCCCTGACAAATTAGTTTAAACCCCCCTGAAGAGCCATATCAAATTTCCCTCCCAGGATATTGGTGCCCCTCTGGTTCAGGTGCACCCCGTCCTGTTTGTACAGGTCCCACCTTCCCCAGAATGTGTTCCAATTATCCACGTATCTGAAACCCTCCCTCCTACACCATCCCTGCAACCACATGTTTAACTGCACTCTCTCCCTGTTCCTCAACTCGCTATCACGTGGCACTGGCAACGTACCAGAGATGACCACATGTTTTGTCTTGGCTCTCAGCTTCCAGTCCAGCTCCCGAAATTCCTGTTTTAAATCCCCGTTCCTTCTCTTACCTATGTCGTTGGTACCAATGTGTACCACGACTTGTGACTGTTTCCCCTCCCCCTTAAGAATCCGGAAAACACGGTCTGAGACCTGGCACATGAGGGACCTTGGCATCCGGTAGGCAACATACCATCCGTGAGCTGCGTTTTCCCCCTAAACTCACTTGGTTGGACAATCCAGGCATTTTCCACCACCTTATTTTAAGTATTTCAATGCACTTAAGCCCAAGGTAAGTAGGGTTGAAGTACAGATCCACAATAATGCACTTGAATTGCAGAGCAGGATTGATGGGCTGAATGACCTTGTTTTCGAAATGAGTAAGGGACTTGAAACTGGCGATGCACATTGAAAATATTGATGCAGAACAAGGGGGAGTAATGATGGCAAAACTGTCGGTGTTCACTCTCATTTTACCGAGACTTGAGACTGACAGCAACTTCTGAAGTCCGCACGTGCACAATTAAAAGTGGAAATCGCAAAGTTGCTGCCAGTGATTCTACGCTTCACCATAAGGTGCACTCTTGAAGTACCCGCAGACTGCAATGAAGTAGAAATCACTGAACTGATGAAAACTTGCCCTTTTTACACTATGCGTCTCACTTTAAAAATGCTTTGAAAAAAGTTACACCTTGTTGAATGTGGGGTAACTGAATGTTTTAGCAGTGTGCTAACTTCGTAATTACTGCTTCACTGGCCCTGAAAAGCTAATTTTATATTTGTGGAATGTAAAATTTCTCCAACGTGATTTTAAAAAATCTTTTCAATTCATATACTTTTTGAAAATTGTCTCTAATATTTCAGCGTCCTCCTTAATCCCATGAGTATATCCTATTTTAAAAAAAAATTTTGCTCTTTATATAATTTTAATTGAAAGTGGAAAAATTCAGTATGTTCTACTTCTCGTTTTGCTGTTTGTGAGAATACTCCAACCCGATTGGCTGCTTATCGTGCTTCATGACATCACTGCTGCTGGGCCACTGTGGGTCTGCTTTACTTGATGCCAGATTCAAACTGGCGTTGGGAAAATGGAAACTCACACCTCAGAGATTGCTAAATGTTTGTGGGCAGCTTTTGTTCGAGGTCAGCAGCGAGTGCTGTCTCTGCGGCCGACTGTCGAATTATGACCAGTTTGCTGTTCTGAGCTACGTCCTAAACTGTTGCTCATTCTTTTTCTCTCCCGACAGCACCGCGTACACACCATCCTAACGGCGGACCTGGTTATCGTGATGAAACGGGGGAACATTCTCGAGTATGATAAACCTGAAAGTCTCCTGGCACATGAGGGTGGTGTCTTTGCATCTTTTGTTAAGGCTGATATGTAATTCTTCCTGAGCTCTCCCTCTGCAACCACAGTTCTTTTATATATATATAATGTAAAGTTTACAACAGTCTTCCTTAAAACAGAACATGTTTTTATTCACTGTCCGTAAAAGCAAAGTCACTGCTGTCTCACTTTCACTCAGTCACAACATTCTCCGTAGCATGTCGCACCTCACCTGATGGACGGTCCTTTCATTCTTGAGCCTACACAAGCAGTAACCTTTGAACAAGTGACCTTTCACAATGTAAATGAACTACAGGACACAAAGCAACATTGCAGGGAAATAACCACTGTTCACGAACTTATAGATTTATTCAAACTTTTCAGAAGTGCGTATGTTTTGAAATGATTAGAAAATGTTTCAGCTTGATATCAGAATGGCTTTTATATTTCAACTGTGCCAACATTACCAAGGTTAGTGCAAGTTTGAATTTGTGCCTTGATACCTATTGTGGCCCACATTGTTTCATAGAAACATAGAAAAACTACAGCACAAACAGGCCCTTCGGCCCACAAGTTGTGCCGAACACATCCCTACCTTCTAGACCTACCTATAATCCTCCATCCTATTAAGCTCTATGTACTCATCCAGGAGTCTCTTAAAAGACCCTATTGAGTTCGCCTCCACCACCACTGACGGCAGCCGATTCCACTCGCCCACCACCCTCTGTGTGAAAAACTTACCCCTAACATCTCCCCTGTACCTACCCCCCAGCACCTTAAACCTGTGTCCTCTCGTAGCAGACATTTCCACCCTGGGAAAAAGCCTCAGAGAGTCCACCCGATCTATGCCTCTCAACATCTTATACACCTCTATTAGGTCTCCTCTCATCCTTCGTCTCTCCAAGGAGAAAAGACCGAGCTCCCTCAGCCTATCCTTATAAGGCATGCCACTCAATCCAGGCAACATCCTTGTAAATCTCCTCTGCACCCTTTGAATCTTTTCCACATCCTTCCTGTAATGAGGCGACCAGAACTGAGCACAGAACTCCAAGTGGGGTCTGATGAGGGTCTTATATAGCTTATATAGTTTCAAATACTCATTTATTCAGTTAAGGTAGATAAAGTTGCTGAGGTTTTGGAAAGACTTGTATGTTGCAGATTTATATTAAAAGGGGAAATTGTATATGTTTGCATAGGTCTAGAAACCAAAAATATCACATTCCATCCAGATAGTAGCTGCAGCTTAGATAATGAAGCCAGAAACCAGACTCAATCCTGATCAAATTAATACATTGAACACAAGTCCAGAAGAATACCTCTTGGCAACCCCATTCTATCCTTGGTTTAAGAAATATCAGAGAAGTGGGGAAGGAAGAAATGTTACTCCAGATAGAATCCCTACAATGCAGAAGGAGGCCATTCGGCCCATTGAGTCTGCACCAAGTCTGGAAAAGAGCATGGTACCTACCCCCATTCATCACCTGATGAATCATATGACAGTGAATCAGACACCACATCTCTCCCTCAAAAAGAAAAAAAAATACACTATCTTGGAGTAAAAGAAAACGTAGAGGAATTCTGAAATTTAACTAAAGCAAACATTGGCAAGCACTAGAAAAACAAATTGCCCTTTCATCGATCAGAGGCTGGTTCTGTTTTCCATAGTTGTAATATTTCCTCATTGGTATTTGACTACCTTGTGGACAGTTCAGGAAAGCCCACACAATCTTCACAGTTTGCTTAATGCTGGCTTCTCAACATAAAACAACTGATGTTAATCCTGGTGCTATAAAGTGTCTCCAACTTGCACATCTCAGGGTGCAGCACACTGGTGCAAGATCCTGCACTCCAAACACCCTGGCTGAGAAGTCTCACCTGCACTTGATCAGCAGGGTGTATTGTGGTTTAGGGTCATGGTGATACGTTGCTGCACACTGGCAAACAATAGTGTCTTCTTCAGTTGCAGGTTGAGGCCGTTGGAGGGTTCCTGCTACAGGGAAGCAGGGCCTTGCATCCACAAGCCAGAAACCTCTGTGTTTGTGCATGTACCCACTTCACACAGTGTGTCACACCAATCCAGTAGAACTACAGATTGACCAAACTCTCACTGCAGCTTGAGAGGATTTGTTGCATGGTCTTGATGGCATTCTCAGCTTTGCCGTTAGATTGCAGGTAATGAGGTAATTACATCGCATGTTCAAATCCCTGTGCGTCGACAAACCCAGTAAGTTCTGCAACTGCAAATCGTGGAGCATTGCTAGGACATCTGATATCCCAAATCTCAAAAACATATCTTTTGGAGTTCTCTCGAGACATTGTGCACATTAACAGGAATGAAGCAAGCAAGTCATTGTAATCATCACACATAACAAGCAGGGTGTAGTTATATAACTCACAAAGATCAGCCCCCATCTTTAACCTTTGCTTTCTATGAAGGAGGCCATTCGGCCCATCAAGCCTGCACCGACAACAATCCCACCCACGTGTTTACTAATTTACCCTGACACTAAGGGGCTATTTAACATGGCCAGTCAACCTGCACATTTTTGGAGTGTGGGAGGAAACCAGAGCACCCAGGGAAAACCCACGCAGACACAGGGAGAATGTCAAACTCCACACAGACAGTGATCCTCCAAGGGCAAACATCGCCTCGGGCTGCCATCTACACAACCCTCGTGGATTTACTCATTGATATCATTTAAGGCTGGGTTGCACATGTAGCTTCCAGAGCGCTGCCTGCCCCTTGGGATATCATCCAGCCTGGTCGCACCACAAACAAATTGCTCCCCCTCAATTTGTTCTTAAGCATATCAGATTACAAGTTTCTTTCCAGTAGTTTTTAGGAACTCTGAAATCTGCTGTTTTATTAGACCATACATACACATGCGCATGCAAGCAAAGACCAGGCATACCTGCAAACATACATGTGCACACACAAACACATACATACACACATGCACACACAAACTTACATGCACACACGTGCACAAGGATGCAGAGAAGAAAGAGGACAAAGGAATGACTGGACAAATCACCTGATGATGAATTAGATGGCAATGCATCCCGCCCTCATCACAGGGATGGTCAATATTTTTACGCATCGAGGAGACAGGCAGCTTTAGCGCAGTTGCTAACCACTGCAACAAAGTAAAACGCCATGTATGCTGGACATCTGAAAAACATAAAACGCTGGAATTACTCAGCAGGGTGGGCAGCATCCGCAAAAGGGAAAAGATAGCTAACATTTCAGACTGATGTTTTCATCAGAACACTGCTTACTCCATCGATATTGTCATGATGTTCACCAGCACCAAGTGCCTGATATTCACCTCGAATCCCATCAGCCTCCTGATTCACTCCACATATTTACTTACTTTTTCTCACCCAATCTCAACTTCACTACCTCAACTGTGTAAACCCCTCATTTCAGGGTTTGGAAACCTCATTTAGATCCTTGACATTGCTGGTGTTCTCACACCTTCAAAGCATTCACGGTATGCACGCTTGTAATAATTGGATCCTGCATTTGCCACGTGCAGGTCCTGGAGTGGTGAAAGACAAAAGTGTAGGATCAATTTTGTAGGAACAAAATTGAAAGGTTAGCTAAGATACCCCAAGGCAACATTTCTGAGTGTTTGCTAATATTTGTAAGCCAATCTGTGGAAAATCCTTTTGAATTACTGTTGCAAATTACAAAATCAATGACATTGAAGCATGAATCTTAGAGTAATATGTCAGACAGGACAATAACATTAAAATAAGACTTGTAGGTGAGAGGTTACTGTAAATTGAATCACAAGGGCAAAATATGCATATCCTCACTGACGCATTTAGATTTACTGCACGCAATATATATCAGTAATAACTATGTGTTCAATTGTAAGATTCCAACCAAAGGTGCCATTGGATTTCAATAGCTAAGTCCCTGAACTCTATACTAAATAGCCATTCTTTTGAACTGCGACCTTGCTCTGTGCAAATTAGCTGCTGCATTTACCAAAAAACAAGGATGGCTATTTTCTTTTTGCCAAAAGTGAGTCAACAGCTGAAAATTGCTTGGAGACTCCCACAGAGCCAAATCAGGTGTTATATAAATGCAAGTTCTTTCTCGCTTGCATCACAGCGCCCCGCACCGCCACCCCCCCACCACTTTCTACACTTTCCTGGCTTCCTAGCGCACAATTGGAAAATTCTTTCTCAATGTTTATTAAAATGAGATCTGAACTGGTCTAAAAAAAGATTTAAATTAAATATTTAACCATGCATATGGTACATTCTTTACTATCGACAATTAAGGAGTTTCACGAGATGATTATTTAATGCAAGACAGCATCAGTTTAATTGTTAATTATCTGTGTAGAGTGTCTTTGAGGGAATCCTCAAACCCATCATACGCAATCTTAAATCCTGATACATCTGCCACGTAAAACTGGCTAACTTGCTTTTTCTTTAAAAAACGCTGACAAACTTAAAATTTCATTTTTGAATTGTTTTCATTTTGAAAATTGATAAATATATAAGGAAAATCAAATCGGTGTAAGTGGGAGTTTTTGAAATGCAGAATGATCTGTCTTCGCTAAAAAAGATATTTTGTACAACTTGATTGAAGTTATCTTGGAAAGATTTGTATCCCTTTTAACTTGGTTGAATTGGTATGACAGGGTGAGCATGTGTTGTGGCAGTAATACTGATAATGTTTCCATTGATTGCAAAGGGGACATCATGATGTACACTCAACCAATCCATTGATACGCAATGCCATAATGAAGTAGCATCGACCATTTTAATATGGCACAACACTAGCCACGTTTGCATTACTGTAAATATATATCTCAAGATTCTGTGTTAATTTTGAATACAGAACACCAAAATGTATGCCACGGCCACTTTTATATTTTCTATTCAATAAAGTGCAAACTTTGCTTAACTCTGCTGTGTGGTCTGTTCAACTAAAATCATTAATAGCTGGACAAAAGGTTTCTGGACAAAGAATTGTATGCTTTTCAAATTATTGTGTGTATAATTACAGACTAAAAGGTGCAGGAGGCCTGATTCGGATTGGGTTGATAATCACAATTATGCAAGGACTGATTAGGGACAGTCAGCATGGCTTTGTGAGTGGAAAATCATGTCTCACAAATTTGATTGAGTTTTTTGAAGGGGTAATCAAGAAGGTAGATGAGGGCAGTGCAGTTGATGTTGTCTACATGGATTTTAGCAAGGCCTTTGACAAGGTACCGCATGGTAGGTTGTTGCATAAGGTTAAATCTCACGGGATCCAGGGTGAGGTATTTAAATGGATACAAAATTGGCTTCTTGACAGAAGCCAGAGGATGGTTGTAGAGGGTTGTTTTTCAAACTGGAGGCCTGTGACCAGCGGTGTGCCTCAGGGATTAGTGCTGGGTCCGCTGTTATTTGTAATTTATATTAATGATTTGGATGAGAATATAGGAGGCATGGTTAGTAAGTTTGCAGATGACACCAAGATTGGTGGCATAGTGGACAGTGAAGAAAGTTATCTCCGATTGCAACGGGATCTTGATCAATTGGGCCAGTGGGCTGAGGAATGGCAGATGGAGTTTAATTTAGAAAATGCGAGGTGATGCATTTTGGTAGATTGAACCAGGGCAGGACTTACTCAGTTAATGGTAGGGCGTTGGGGAGAGTTGCAGAACAAAGAGATCTAGGGGTACATGTTCATAGCTCCTTGAAAGTGGAGTCACAGGTGGACAGAGTGATGAAGAAGGCATTTGGCATACTTGGTTTCATCAGTCAGAACATTGAATACAGGAGTTGGGATGTCTTTTTGACCTTGTACAAGACATTGGTAAGGCCACACTTGGAATACTGTGTGCAATTCTGGTCACCCTATTATAGAAAGGATATTATTAAACTAGAAAGAGTGCAGAAGAGATTTACTAGGATGCTACCGGGACTTGATGGTTTGAGTTATAAGGAGAAGCTGGATAGACTGGGACTTTTTTCTCTGGAGCTTGGAGGCTGAGGGGTGACCTTATAGAGGTCTATAAAATAATGAGGGGCATAGATAAGGTAGATAGTCAATATCTTTTCCCAAAGGTAGGGGAGTCTAAAACTCGAGGGCATAGGTTTAAGGTGAAAGGGAAGAGATACAAAAGTGTCCAGAGGGGCAATTTTTTCACACAGAGGGTGGTGAGTGTCTGGAACAAGCTGCCAGAGGCGGGTACAATTTTGTCTTTTAAAAAGCATTTAGATAGTTACATGGATAAGATGGGTATAGAGGGATATGGACCAAATGTGGGCAATTGGGATTAGCTTAGGAGTTTAAAAAAAAGGGCAGCATGGACAAGTTGGGCCGAAGGGCCTGTTTCCATGCTGTAAACCTCTATGACTCTATGATTCTAATTGGTCTTCTAGGTTATATTGGGCAAGAACATGGCCTTCATGTAAGCAGACTGGGCTAAGTCAGCCTGTTAGTGTGGTGGGCTAGGTTACTAATGTGCTGGAACTATGGTGTAGCAAAGATCTGCATTCACTTATCATTACTCAACATGTTGCTACCACTGTTTTTTAATAAATAAAAGTGATGGTGAGACTGAAATAGTGTGTGAAATAGAACTACTGACAAACTGCCAGCTTTTAATACATGGGCCCCAAATTTAAGTTGTCAGAGCTCCCACTAGAAACAAGTGGGAGCCTCATTAAAGTTGGCAATCGGGGGAAATGGGATAGTTACAAATTCCAGCACCATTTATGTCTCTGCTCTGTGACCACCAGTTCCTCTTTCTGCCCACAAACCACAAGTGGCAGAAATCAGGATATGATTTCATTTATTATTAGAACATAGAACACTACAGCACAGAACAGGCCCTTCGGCCCACGATGTTGTGCCGAGCTTTATCTGAAACCGAGATCAAGCTATCCCACTCCCAATCATCCTGGTGTGCTCCATGTGCCTATCCAATAACTGCTTAAATGTTCCTAAAGTGTCTGACTCCACTATCACTGCAGGCAGTCCATTCCACACCTCAACCACTCTCTGAGTAAAGAACCTACCTCGGACATCCTTCCTATATCTCCCACCATGAACCCTATAGTTATGCCCCCTTATAATAGCTCCATCCACCCGAGGAAATAGTCTTTGAACGTTCACTCTATCTATCCCCTTCCTCATTTTATAAACCTCTATTAAGTCTCCCCTCAACCGCCCCCCCACCCCCCCGCCCCAGAGAGAACAGCCCCAGCTCCCTCAACCTTTCCTCACAAGACCTACACTCCAAACCAGGCAGCATCCTGGTAAATCTCCTCTGCACTCCTTCCAGCGCTTCCACATCCTTCTTATAGTGAGGTGACCAGAACTGCACACAATATTCCAAATGTGGTCTCACCAAGGTAAAACAATAAACTTTTGTCACATGTATTAGCATACACTGAAAAGTATCGTGTCTTGCCGCTATACAGACAAAGCATACTGTTCATAGAGAAGGAAAGGAGAGAGTGCAGAATGTAGTGTTACAGTCATGGCTAGGGTGTAGAGAAAGATCAACTTAATGCGAGATAGGTCGATTCAAAAGTCTGACGGCAGCAGGGAAGAAGCTGTTCTTGTGTCAGTTGGTACATGACCTCAGACTTTTGTATCTTTTTCCTGACGGAAGAAGGTGGAAGAGAGAATGTCCGGAGTGGACGTGGGGTCCTTAATTAAGCTGGCTGCTTTGCCGAGGCAGCAGGAAGTGTAGACAGAATCAATGGATGGGAGGCTGGTTTGCGTGATGGATTGGGCTACATTCAAGACCTTTTATACTTTCTTGCAGTCTTGGGCAAAGCAGGAGCCATACCAAGCTGTGATACAACCAGAAAGAATGCTTTCTATGGTGCATTTTGGATTAGATAGTGCTTGTAGGAATCCTCAGCCTCACATAAAAGAAAGCTCATAGGGTCAAGAGAATGTGGCTGCAGCCCTCAGAGGAATAACAGACTTAGCACAGTGGCTTAGCTACCAGAGTTGTACCTGTTTCAAACAAGATAGCTGCTGTCCTTGAGAGTTCTTTGCCTCTGGCTTCTTCCAATGGAGAATATCAGTCGCATCAGTCAATCTGCCGTTCATGCTTGCATCAAGGGGCTGATCAATATTTTGGTTGCTGAAACAAAACGGCACGGTGACACACTGCTGCCTCACAGCACCAGGGACAGGTTCAATTCCCAGCTTGGGTCACCGTGTGGTGCTTAAATGTTCTCCCCCTGCCTGCATGGGTTTTCTCCTGGCGCTCTGGTTTCCTCACATATTCCAAAGATTTGCGGGTTAAGTTGACTGGCCATGCTAAATTAGCCCTCGTGTCAGGGGGATTAGCAGGGTAAATATGTGGGGTTGCGGGGATAGGGCCTGGATGGATTTGATGTTGATGCAGACTTCATGGGCCAAATGGCCTCTTTCTGCACAGTAGGGATTCTATGCACAACCACAAGCAGTGATGCAGAACTTTGGGATTCAAGTATGTTACAGAACCGCCCCCCCTCTCGTCCACTCCCTGCCCCACCAAGTCCAAGGGTTCATTGTATTCATTGTGGAGACATAAATGGTGCTGGAACTTTTAAGTATCTCATTTTTCCCCCCTGATTGCCAACTTTAAAGAGACTCCCACTTGTTTCTAATGGGAACTCTGACCACTTAAATTGAGGCCCATGTATCAGAAGCTGGCAGTTTGTCAGCAGTTTATTGACTGCCAACTATGGACTCCTTCATCACCGCTAGCCGAATCACAAAGATTCCAAACTATTATATGCAAATGGCATATAACTGAAGCAGGAGTAGGCCATTCAGCCCATTGAGTCTGCTCTGCCATTCAGCTAGATCATGGCTGATCGTCTATCTCAATGTCATTTTCCCACACTATCTCCATGTCCCTTGATGTCATCAGTCTCTATCAATTTATTGATTTCTGTCTTGAACATGCTCAATGATTGAGTTTCCACAGCCCTCTGGAGTAGAGAATTCCAAAGATTTGCCACCCTCTGAGTGAAGAAATTCCTCCTTAACTCAGTCCTAAATTGCCTATTCTTTATTCTGAGACTGTGTCGCCTGGCTCTAGACTCACCAACCAGGGGAAACATCCTCTCCACATTTACCCTGTCGCGCCCTGTGAGAATTTCATATCTTCCAATGAGATCACCTTTCACTCTTTGAAATTCTAGAGAATGTGGACCCAGTCTCTCTAATCTGTCCTCATAAGAAAAGTCTTACCATCCCAGGGTTTAGCCTGGTGAACCTCCATGCACTCCCTCCATGGCTGACATATCCCTCCTTAGATAAAGGGACTAAAATTGTGCACAAACCCTAGGGGTGGTCACACCAAGGTTCTCTATAACTGCAACAAGACATGTTTACTTCTGCACTCAGATTCCCTTGCAATTAAGGCCAACACATCATTTGCCTTCCAAATTGCTTCCTGCATCTCATGTGAGCTTTTACTGACTCATGCGCCAGAATTCTACCACCCGGAAATCGGAGCGGGTGAGGGGCGGGCAATGGGAAGGTCCATTGACCTCGGGTGGGATTTTCCAATCTGGGGTCCGTGCAAGGCTGTAAAATCTTGCCCATTGTTTACATTTGATGTTTCTTCATAAAATGGCATGCCGGGGACCTCATGAATGAGCCCCCCCACCCCCAATGGGCAATAGGTACTCAAGCAATCAAGACAATAAGTATGTCCAATTTGAAATGTGGTCTTAATGCACAACAATGCAGCATCTATGATGGAATTGATTTCATTAGCTAGTAATTTCGTCAGAACTGTTCCCAAGCATTACCAGTGAAATTACAACAGGAGTAACTGTGCAGAAATTCTCTGTCAAAAGTGGTGGTGGTTCCTCAGTTGTGTTGTGTTTACCCTGGTGCTAATCAGGCCCATTTGCCAATTGAAAGGGTTCTTTTCTCAATTGCTCTGAGTCAGAGATTTATGTGTTCAAGCCTCTCTTCAGACACTTACACGCATAACCGGCATTCACATTTCACTGTTAGTGTTATCTTTTAAGCCAGACATTAAACCAAGGCCATGCCTGCTCTCTCCATAGGACCATAGAAAAGTTAAAGCAGAGAAGGAGGACCTTTGGCCCGTCTTGTCCATGCCAGCCCAAGGACACCCAGATGCCCTTTCTAATCCCACTTTCCTGAATTCGGCCCAAAGCCCTCTTACAGCACTTAAAGTGCAGATTCAGGTACTTTTTAAAAGAGTTTAGGGTTTCTGCTTCCACCACCAGCTTAGGCAGCAAATTCCAGACACCCACCACCCTCTGCATAAAAAAGTTCTTCCTCCATTCATCTTGAATCTATATCCCCTGGGTCTGGAATTCTCCACCAAGGGAAACAAGTTGATTCTGTCCACTCTATCTCTTCCCCTCATCATTTTGAACACCTCTATCAAGTCACCCCTCAGTCTTCTTTGGTCCAAGGAAAATAACCCCAACCTATCCAATCTCTCCTCATAGCTACACTTTTCTAATCCTGGCATCATTCTTGCACTCTCCCCAGAGCAATTTCATCCTTCCTGTTAAAGGGTGACCAGAACTACACACAATTCTCCAATTGTGGCCTCACTAGTGTTTTACACAATTCCAACTTTTTGGGGGCGATTCTCCCAAAAGAATTCTAAGTGTCGAATTCGTGTGAAAACTGGAGTAATTCCTGCTGTATTTTTCAGTGGGATTTTCAAAATGAATCTCCCACACCCGGTGCACTGCAGAGTGCCTTAGCGTGAATCACGCTGAAATTCAGTGAGTGGGGCTTCTGCCCAGTGAAGAGGCTGGCAGCATAGCGCTGAGTGGGCCACCGTGCGCACATCGATCGTCAGCGCCTAGATCAGTGCGTGTGCAGTGGCTCCGCACTGTCGGCCTCCCGATTGCTGGTCAGCTTGATCGCTGGCCAGCCCCCCGACCTCTGCATCACGAGCTCTCCAATCCCATCACAGCCCAACCGCTGGCCCTCTGAACATGTCCGGGCCAGTCTTGATGCCCCCCCTGCCTCCGGCCTGCCTCAATCTCCCCCCCACCCCGATTCCATACCAGCAGCCCTGACCCCCTACTCCCTAGTCCTGATGCCCCCCCTCCCGCAGCCCCGACCCCTCCCAGCAGGCTGACCTCCCCCCCCACCCCGATGGCCAGCCCGGATCACTGGCCTCCCTCCCTCTGTCGCCAATATCGAGTGGCAGTGAGACCCCCGCCCACACAGATTGCATTCCAGAGGCACCCCCATTAGTCCCTGCCCGCATTCAGCCCAGCCCCTTGCCTGGTGGGCAATGCCACAGTGCCCTGTGGGCATTGGCACTTTGTCCCTTGGGCAGTGCCAGGGGGCCCAGACTGACACTGCCAAGGTGGCAATGCACAGAGGGCGCTCCCCAGCACCTGACCTTCTGGGAGGCCTCGATTGCCTCCCCTTCACTCCAGCGGGTTCGGGCCACCAGCTCCCCGTAAGTGGAGAATTATTGTAAACCCTGCTGGAGTGAAATACTCCTGGCAGGGGTGGTGGAATGGGAGGGGAGTGGAGGGGGGGGGGGGGGGGGGGGCGGCGGTGAGAGGCTAGCGGGCCAGGAGATTTCAGTCCCGGGCCTGCTAATTATATGTTAAACATATTAAAATGCTTGTTTACATAATTTATTCAGCTTCACACCGATTTCTGGCGCGGAGCTGATAGTGCCGGAAATCCGGCTGCCAGAGACTCGCCGAGGATGTGGTGTCCAGTGGGAAGCCTGTGAAATGGCCTCCGCTTGCGCCTCCCTGACCGCTGCACTACAAACACAGCACAGCGGGAGAATCATCCTCTACATCTTTTATATTCTATACCTCTGCCAGTGAAGGAGAGCGTTCTATATGCCTTCTTCACAACATGGTCTACTTGAAGTGCTGCCTTTAGGGCCCTGAGCACTCGTACACCAGATCTCGCACTTCATCTACCCCTCTGCATATTCAAGTTTATTGTGTATTCCCTATCACTGTTTGACCTCCCTAAATGCATTACCTCACACTTCTCTGTGTTAAAATCCATCTGCCACTTTACCGTCCACTCCACCAACCCACCAATGTCGTATTCGGGTAATCTAAAACACTTCATGCCAGTATCTGGAAGAAGAGCAGTCAGTTGTCCCAGGTACATTTATCATAATGCAAAAACCAAAATAATTGCAATGACTATTCAGAGAGTGATTTGTTCATAGAATCACTACTGTACAGAAGGAGGCCATTCGGCCCATCAAGTCTGCATCGACCACAATCTGACCCAGCCCTATTCCCATAACCCCACATGTTTACCCTGATAATCCCCCTGACACTAAGGGGCAATTTAGCATGGCCAATCAACCTAACCCACACATCTTTGGAGTGTGGGAGAAAACCGGAGCACCCGGAGGAAGCCCAGGCAGACACGGGGAGAATGTGCAAACTCCACACAGACAGTGACCCGAGGCCGGAATTGAACCCAGGTCCCTGGTGCTGTGAGGCAGCAGTGCTAACCACTGTGCCACCGTGCCATGTCTGTGGGTGTTGCGGCAAATTAAAATTAACATGAAATAAAAAGAGAAAATGCTGGAAGAACTCAGCAAATCTGGCAGCGCCTGTGGAGAGAGAAACAATCACGTTTTGAGTCTTTATGCCTCTTCTTCCGAGTTGCTGAGAGATAGAAATGTGATGGCTATTCTCACTGTTGAAGAGGCAACATAGGTCGGGAGAGCTCAGGAGAGATTTGACAAAGACCTGTTGAGTTTTTCCAGTATTTTCTGTTTTTATTTTAGATTTCCAGCAACCGCAGTATTTTACTGTTATAAAATTAAAGTAAGATAGTTTAAATCCTCAATAAAAGCCCTTTGTCCTTTTGTCTATGCCATCTTATCAATTATAGACTTCCTCTTCTTCACCCTCACAGTATAAATCTCATCCTGTTTTCTTTGTCTTCAGCTCTGACGAAGGGTCATCCAGACTTGAAACATTGGCTCGATTCTCTCTCCACAGAAGCTGTCAGACCTGCTGCGATTTTCCTGCATTCTCTCTTTCAGTTTAAACCTTTGTAGTCAATATGTTCCACATCTTACAGTGACTGAAGGAAACTGTGGGCGGAATTTTCCTGTCTCGCCTGCCACGGTAATCGTCACGGCCTGGGACAGACCATGCAAAGGTCCATTGACCTCGGGCAGGTATTTCCAGCCTTGGGGTGAGCGCGGTTGGAAAATCCCACCCCTGCGTGTCTGAATGTGTCAGACTGTTTGGGTTAATCGCAGGAGTTGCTTCTTTAGGAATCCTGCAATTTGCACCTTACTGGTGACAAATCAAAAAGTATTTGGCTAAATCCAAACTGACAAGAATCAGAAGAGGCCCTTTGCCTCATCGAATCAACACCAACACATTAGAAACACCTGAACTCCCACCTAATCCCATCTGCCAGCACTGGGGCCATAGCCCTGAATGTTCTGAGGTGCCAGGTGCTCATCCAGATACTTTTTAAAGGATGAGGGGCAACTCGCCTCCACCACCTTCCCAGGCAGCACATTCCAGACTGTCACCACCCTCTGGGAAAAGGATTTGACTAAATCCTTTTGGCTAAAATCAAGGATAAGGATCAAGTCTGAGATCAGGTATAATGCTGGTTTTTGTCAGCTTGGATCTTGTATGTCCCTTTTTTGGATTCAATTTGAATTTGAATTGGTTTTTGGAGCAAGCAAGCAGATGGATTAAAGGCTTGTCCCTTCCACTTTGCCCATTGGCATTGTAACTTTGAGAAAGGAATAACATTTTAAAAAGAGAAATCAAAAAGGATTTTTTAAAAAATTATTAATTTTGATTTGATTTGATTTATTATTGTCACATGTATTAGTATACAATGAAAAGTATTGTTTCTTGCGCGCTGCACGGACAAAGCATACCGTTCATAGAGAAGGAAAGGGGAGAGTGAAGAATGTAGTGTTACAGTCATAGCTAGGGTGTAGAGAAAGATCAACTTAATGCGAGGTAGGTCCATTCAAAAGTCTGATGGCAGGAGGGAAGAAGCTGTTCTTGAGTCGGTTGGTACGTGACCTCAGACTTCTGTATCTTTTTCCCGACGGAAGAAGGTGGAAGAGAGAATGTCCGGGGTGCGTGGGGTGCTTAATTATGCTGGCTGCTTTGCCGAGGCAGCGAGAAGTATAGACAGAGTCAGTGGATGGGAGGCTGGTTTGTGTGATGGACTGGGTTTTGTTCACGACCCTTTTGTAGTTCCTTGCGGCCTTGGGTAGAGCAGGAGCCATACCAAGCTGTGATACAACCAGAAAGAATGCTTTCTATGGTGCATCTGTAAAGGTTGGTGAGAGTTGTAGCTGACATGCCAAATTTTCCTAAATGGCATTTCTTTTACAAGGTATGAAATGAAATCATTGATGCAATAATAAATATTGTCATTTCATTTCCCAGCAATGAATAATCATTGTCTCCATAAGGGGAGACTGTGGCTCAATGCATCACTTGCCCATTTACTGGAATTAGAGGGAAAGGAGTCACAGCTCCCATGGGTTCAGACACAAGACGGACGCAAATTATGGAAATCGCACAGCACTTAGCTAAACTCCCGCTCGATTGGTAACATTTACCGAAACTCATCTTTTCCTTTTTCTAATGACATGAAACAGATGTTGTTGGAAAATGTTGGAAAATGCTCTCACTCAATCCGTCTTTATTCCCAACAATCTGGCTTGCTTCTTATATATATCAGAAATGTTAACAGCCAAAACAAGAGTCTCATCAATCCACCCGGGCTAGAAAGGATTTAGAGAAATTGGGGGGCCTTCCCGATTGGAAGGATGGAGGTGAGATTTGCTGAAGATTTCATAGAATCCCTGCAGTGCAGAAGGAGGCCATTCAGCCCATCGAGTCTGCACTGACCACAATCCCACCCAGGCCCTATTCCCATAACCCCATATATTTATCCCATTAATCCCCTGACACTAGGGTCAATTTCGCATGACCAATTCACCTAACTCGCACATCTTTGGACTGTGGGAAGAAACCAGAGCACCCAAAGGAAACCCACGCAGACACGGGAGAATGTGCAAACTCCACACAGACAGTGACCCGAGGCTGGAATTGAACCCGGGTCCCTGGCACTGTGAGGCAGCAGTGCTAACCACTGTGCCACCGTGCCGCCATTTGCAAGATTGCGTGGGGGCAGGAGAGGTGGATGAAACAAATGGTCAGCGGTGTTAACAAGAGGGCATGAATTTTATAAAGAGGGAGTGTAATTTGTTTTGGTCAGGGCTACACATAAATGGTGGTACAAATGAAGGGGACAATGGCTCAGTATGCTCATGTCTATCAAGTATCCCCTGTCTTGTGTCGCTAGTCAATGCTAACTTCATCCTTGTGGTCTCCAGCAGAATAATAGGGGAGGTGAGCAAATCAGAATGTTCCACAGGTATTTTTTTGGCTTGATAATTTCAAAGAACAAAGAACAGTACAGCACAGGAAACAGGCCCTTCGGCCCTCCAAGCCTGTGCCGCTCCTTGGTCCAACTAGACCAATCGTTTGTATCCCTCCATTCCCAGGCTGCTCATGTGACTATCCAGGTAAGTCTTAAACGATGTCAGCATGCCTGCCTCCACCACCCTACTTGGCAGCGCATTCCAGGCCCCCACCACCCTCTGTGTAAAAAACGTCCCTCTGATATCTGAGTTATACTTCGCCCCTCTCACCTTGAGCCCGTGACCTCCCGTGATCGTCACCTCCGACCTGGGAAAAAGCTTCCCACTGTTCACCCTATCTATACCCTTCATAATCTTGTACACCTCTATTAGATCTCCCCTCATTCTCCGTCTTTCCAAGGAGAACAACCCCAGTCTACCCAATCTCTCCTCATAGCTAAGACCCTCCATATCAGGCAACATCCTGGTAAACCTTCTCTGCACTCTCTCTAACGCCTCCACGTCCTTCTGGTAGTGCGGCGACCAGAACTGGACGCAGTACTCCAAATGTGGCCTAACCAGCGTTCTATACAGCTGCATCATCAGACTCCAGCTTTTATACTCTATACCCCGTCCTATAAAGGCAAGCATACCATATGCCTTCTTCACCACCTTCTCCACCTGTGTTGCCACCTTCAAGGATTTGTGGACTTGCACACCTAGGTCCCTCTGTGTTTCTATACTCCTGATGACTCTGCCATTTATTGTATAACTCCTCCCTACATTATTTCTTCCAAAATGCATCACTTCGCATTTATCCGGATTAAACACCATCTGCCACCTCTCCGCCCAATTTTCCAGCCTATCTATATCCTGCTGTATTGCCCGACAATGCTCTTCGCTATCTGCAAGTCCAGCCATCTTCGTGTCATCCGCAAACTTGCTGATTACACCAGTTACACCTTCTTCCAAATCATTTATATATATCACAAATAGCAGAGGCCCCAGTACAGAGCCCTGCGGAACACCACTGGTCACAGACCTCCAGCCGGAAAAAGACCCTTCGACCACTACCCTCTGTCTCCTATGGCCAAGCCAGTTCTCCACCCATCTAGCCACTTCTCCTTGTATCCCATGAGCCTTAACCTTCTTAACCAACCTGCCATGTGGGACTTTGTCAAATGCCTTACTGAAATCCATATAGACGACATCCACGGCCCTTCCTTCATCGACCGTTTTTGTCACTTCCTCAAAAATCTCCACCAAATTTGTAAGGCACGACCTCCCTCTTACAAAACCATGCTGTCTGTCACTAATGAGATTGTTCCGTTCTAAATGCACGTACATCCTATCTCTAAGAATCCTCTCCAACAACTTCCCTACCACGGACGTCAAGCTCACCGGCCTATAATTTCCTGGGTTATCCCTGCTACCCTTCTTAAACAACGGGACCACATTCGCTATCCTCCAATCCTCAGGGACCTCACCCGTGTCCAAAGAAGCGACAAAGATTTCTGTCAGAGGCCCAGCAATTTCATCTCTCGTCTCCCTGAGCAGTTTCATCATTTCATCAGATGTTGCTGTATGGTGTTTCGTACTCTCCTGTCCCATCTTGAACACTGTCCACATTGGTTTTACTGTCCCCTCACCTTCACAATTCTCATTCTCATGTTCAAATCCCTCCATGGTCTCACCCCTCTCTATCTCTGTAACCTGTTACAGACCCCACAATCCTTTGGGGTATCTGCAGGTATCTAATCGTGGCTTCTTGTCTTCACCTGATTTTCAGCACCAACACCATTGACTGTGCAGCTTGGGATTCCTTCCCTAAACCCTCTTTTTACCTTTGAGACACTTTTTAAACCCTGCCATTTTCAGTCACCTGTCCTAATAGCTTTATGTGTGGTTCAGTCCATCCTTTCCCCTGAAGCACCTTGGGGCATTTTACATTTGAAGTACTGTTTACCATGAATGCAAGTTGTTGTGGGAATAGATTCCTCAGTGGCAGGAAGCTGGATGTTAGTAGGAGCTGACAGGGTGTGGTGGCGGATAATAGGATGCGTGGGAACCTGCACGTCCCTTGATTTTTTAAATATTGCCACCTGGCTGTTTTAGCCAGGTGTGGTTGGGATTGTGGTTGGTGCAGACTTGATGGGCTGAAAATAAAATAAATAAAATGTTACGCCGCTGTTTAAAAAAGGAAGGAGACAAAAGGCGGGTAACTATAGGCCGGTCAGCTTAACGTCTGTAGTAGGGAAAATGCTGGAATCCATTATTAAAGAGGAGATAGCAGGGCATCTGGATAGAAATGGTTCGATCAATCAGACGCAGCATGGATTCATGAGGGGAAAGTCGTGCTTGACGAACATGTTGGATTTTTATGAAGATGTGACTAGGGCGGTTGATGGAGGAGAACCGGTGGATGCGGTGTTTTTGGATTTCCAAAAGGCGTTTGATAAGGTGCCCCATAAAAGGCTACTGAAGAAGATTAGGGCACACGGAGTTGGGGGTAGTGTGTTAAAGTGGATTGGGGACTGGCTATCCGACAGGAAGCAAAGAGTCGGAATAAATGGGTGTTTTTCCGGTTGGAGGAAGGTAACTAGTGGCGTGCCGCAGGGATCGGTACTCGGGCCGCAACTATTTACCATTTATATAGATGATCTGGAGGAGGGGACGGAGTGTAGGGTAACGAAGTTTGCAGACGACACAAAGATAAGTGGAAAAGTGAATCGTGTGGAGGACGGAGAAGATCTGCAGAGAGATTTGGACAGGCTGAGTGAGTGGGCGAGGATATGGCAAATGGAGTATAACGTTGAGAAATGCGAGGTTATACACTTTGGAGGAAATAATAACAAATGGGATTACTATCTCAATGGAAACAAATTAAAATATGCTACCGTGCAAAGGGACCTGGGGGTCCTTGTGCATGAGACGCAAAAGCCCAGTCTGCAGGTACAACAGGTGATCAAGAAGGCAAATGGGATGTTGGCCTATATTGCGAAGGGGATAGAATATAAAAGCAGGGATGTCTTGATGCACCTGTACAGGGCATTGGTGAGGCCGCAGCTGGAATACTGTGTGCAGTATTGGTCCCCTTATATGAGGAAGGATATATTGGCATTGGAGGGAGTGCAGAGAAGGTTCACCAGGTTGATACCGGAGATGAGGGGTTTGGATTATGAGGAGAGGCTGAGGAGATTGGGTTTGTACTCGTTGGAGTTTAGAAGGATGAGGGGGGATCTTATGGAGACTTATAAGATAATGCGGGGGCTGGATAGGGTGGAGGCGGAGAGATTCTTTCCACTTAGTAAGGAAGTTAAAACTAGAGGACACAGCCTCAAAATAAAGGGGGGTCGGTTTAAGACAGAGTTGAGGAGAAACTTCTTCTCCCAGAGGGTGGTGAATCTCTGGAATTCTCTGCCCACTGAGGTGGTGGAGGCTACCTCGCTGAATATGTTTAAAGCGCGGATGGATGGATTCCTGATCGGTAAGGGAATTAAGGGTTATGGGGATCAGGCGGGTAAGTGGTACTGATCCACGTCAGATCAGCCATGATCTTATTGAATGGCGGGGCAGGCTCGAGGGGCTAGATGGCCTACTCCTGCTCCTATTTCTTATGTTCTTATGTTCTTATGGGCTGAATGGCCTCCTTCTGCACTGTAGGATTCTATGATTCTATGATTTTAGGAAATTGTGAGGAGTTTTCTGCTTATCTTATATACTTCTCGTTTTTGTAAGTCTTCATTGTTCTATGCAAATGCGGAGAAGATCTTCTTTGGGATGTGTTTATTAGCGATTTGGCCTGACCAGCCATGCCTGCACAATCAGATCGTCTATACTCGACATGCCCACTTTCTGCTGCCAGGAATGAAAGCGATTGTATGGTCTGTCTGAAAATAAAATGCTGCAAGTATTCAGTAGGTCTGGTAAAACATCTGTGGAGGGGGAAACAGTTAACATTTCAGGTCAATGATCTTCCTGAGTGTGGTGGACCTCAGTTGTGCCTTTGTCCTATATGGACCACCGTTGTGTGTGTTTGTCATACCTGGACACATCCCCTTCCAGTTTGGTTCCTCCCCTCAGCACCTAGTATAAAGGTGGCTGTCTCCTCCCCCTTGTTCAGTCCAGGTCGGTTAATTGTTGGGATCTGCTCCTGATTCTGTTGTGAATAAAAGCCTACACTTATATTGGCATATCGGTAGTCTTTCGCCTTATTGATAGTGCAACAATTTTATTCACAACAGTTACTAGTATGGAGCAGTTTCTAAAACCCGACAAGTTAGCTTTAGACCCTCAAGAGGTTGGAGCCTCTGATAAATTTGATCATTGGTTGGACTGCTTCGAAGCATTCGTCGACACCGCTACGGCCATCGACACCGACGCTGCTAAACTCCACGTGCTCCGCGCCCGGGTAAGCGAAACTGTCTATGGAATCTTCCGGGACGCTGCTACTTACGCGGACGCTATCGAACTCCTAAAAGGGCAGTTCCGAAAGAGCCCTAACGTGGTTTACGCCAGACACCTCCTAACTACCCGCAAACAGCAGCCAGGAGAATCGTGCGCCCAATTTCTGCGCGCCCTGCGAGTCCTCGCCCGAGCATGCGACTGTAAGGCTGTTTCAGCAGCTCAGAACACGGAGGATCTGATCCGCGACGCCTACGTTGCGGGCATTGAGTCTACATACATCCAGCAGCGTCTGCTGGAACAAGATGACCTAGACCTCCGGAAAACGGCCACGATGGCTGAAACGTTAGAAGCAGCCTCCCATAATCTCGGGTCTTACCTTGGATCCCGTTCCACCGACGGCTCCACTGCGACGGCTGCTCCAGCAGGGCCCAAATGTTACTTTTGTGGCCTCCCTAAGCACCCTCGGCGTCACTGCCCGGCAAAGGACGCGATTTGCTCCGGATGCGGTAAGCTAGGCCACTTTGTTAAAGTCTGCAGAGCAAAGCCGCTTCTGAAGACTCGTGGAGCCATGTGTGCTCCGAGGGCGCGGCCATCTTTGATGCAGGCGGCGGCTGCGCGCGAATCGCCATCTTGGATGCGGTCACCGGAAGTGCGGGAATCGCCATCTTTGATGCGGTCACCGGAAGTGCGGGAGTCGCCATCTTTGAGACTGGCATCAAGGCAAGCTGAGCAGGAAGCTTCATCCGTGACGTCATCAGACGGCGACGAAGATGGATTCTTCTTTAATTCAACAGTGGCATCGATTTGCCTGGACCAGTTTTTTTTTGCCACATCAACTCTCCAAGTCCATAATGGAGATCAAGGTAAATGGTTATGCAGAAAACTGCCTGTTTGACTGTGGGAGCACGGAAAGTTTTATACACCCTCGCACAGTGCGTCAATATGCCCTTCCCGTGCGACCCTGGAGCCAGACCATCTCCATGGCCTCGAATTCTCACTCAGTGGAGGTCCTCGGGTGCTGCTTGGTGACGCTGATGGTACAGGGCACAGTCTACGAGCGTTTTCGGCTCCTCGTGCTGCCGCGACTCTGCGCAGCTGTACTGCTGGGGTTAGATTTCCTCAGCCATCATAGAAGCGTCACCCTGCAGTACGATGACCCTTATCCCCCGCTCTCCGTCTGCCAGGCGCCGTCACGGCAGCGCCCTTCGCGCACCACCTGCAGTCTCTCGACCCTCAAGATCACCCCCCCCCGGTTATTTGATAACCTCACCCCGGATTGTAGGCCTATAGCCACCAAGAGTAGGCGCTATAGTGCAGATGACCGGGCCTTCATTCGGTCCGAGGTACAACGTTTGCTGCAGGAAGGGATTATCCAGGCCAGCACCAGCCCCTGGAGGGCGCAAGTGGTCGTAGTTAAATCGGGGGAGAAACACCGCATGGTGATTGACTACAGCCAGACCATAAACAGGTATACCCAACTAGATGCATATCCTCTTCCCCGTATAGCGGACATAGTCAACCACATCGCGCACTATAGGGTTTTTTCAACGATCGATTTGAAATCGGCTTACCACCAGCTCCCTATCCGCTCGGAGGATCGCCCATACACTGCCTTTGAGGCGGATGGCCGCCTCTACCAGTTCCTCCGAGTCCCCTTTGGTGTCACCAATGGGGTCTCAGTCTTCCAACGGGCCATGGATCAAATGGTGGACCAGCACGGACTACGGGCCACTTTCCCGTATCTGGATAACGTCACCATCTGCGGCCATGACCTGCAGGACCATGATGCCAACCTACAAAAATTCCTTCGTACGGCCACTCTCCTGAACCTCACATACAATGAGGCGAAGTGTGTTTTCCGGACACGCCGCCTCGCCATCCTTGGGTACGTGATAGAAAATGGTGTCCTTGGCCCCGACCCAGCCCGTATGCGTCCCCTTATGCAGCTTCCCCTCCCTACTACCCTCAAAGCACTGAGGAGATGCCTGGGCTTCTTCTCCTATTATGCCCAGTGGGTTCCCCGTTACGCAGATAAAGCCCGTCCGCTCCTAAAATCGACCTCTTTTCCCCTGGCGGAGGAGGCCTGTCGGGCCTTCGGTGACATCAAAGCGGACATCGCGAAGGCCGCGATGCACGCTGTGGACGAATCCATCCCATTCCAAGTGGAAAGTGATGCGTCTGACTTTGCCCTAGCTGCCACCCTTAACCAGAGGGGCCGTCCGGTGGCCTTCTTTTCCCGGACCTTACAAGGCCCTGAGATTCGACACTCCTCGGTCGAGAAGGAGGCCCAGGCCATCGTGGAAGCCTCCGGCACTGGCGCCATTATCTCGCGGGCCAACGATTCACCTTAATTACGGACCAGCGGTCAGTTGCCTTCCTGTTTAACACCAGGCAAAAGGGCAAGATTAAGAATGACAAGATCTTGCGGTGGAGGATTGAGCTCTCCACCTACAGATATGACATCATGTACCGGCCTGGGAAGCTCAATGAGCCCCCAGACGCCCTGTCCCGTGGATCATGTGCCAGTGCCCAACTAGACCAGCTACAGTCCCTCCATAACGACCTCTGTCACCCGGGTGTCACCAGATTTTTCCATTTTGTCAAGTCCCGTAACCTGCCCTTCTCCCTTGAGGAAGTCCGGACGATTACCAGGCAATGCAGGGTCTGCGCTGAGTGCAAACCGCAGTTCTACCGGCCAGGTAGGGCGCACCTTGTAAAGGCCACTCGTGCGTTCGAGCGCCTTAGCGTTGATTTTAAAGGCCCCCTCCCCTCCTCTAACCGCAATGTTTATTTCCTGAATATCATTGACGAATACTCACGTTTCCCTTTTGCCTTCCCCTGCTCGGACATGACCACGGCTACAGTGATTCGGACCCTGAACAAGCTCTTCACCCTGTTCGGCTTCCCAGCCTATATTCATAGCGACCGTGGGTCCTCTTTCATGAGTGACGAGCTGAGGCAGTACCTGCTCACCAAAGGCGTTGCCTCCAGCCTCACCACTAGCTATAACCCCAGGGGCAATGGTCAAGTAGAGCGGGAGAACGCAACCGTCTGGAAGGCCGTTCTATTAGCATTACGGTCTAGGGGCCTTCCAGTCAGCTGTTGGCAAGACGTCCTTCCGGACGCATTACATTCCATTAGGTCACTCTTGTGCACAGCGACCAATACGACCCCACAGCGACCAATACGAGCGGATGTTTTCATTTCCCAGGAAGTCCTCCTCGGGTACTTCGCTCCCGGATTGGCTGATGTCCCCGGGACCCGTCCTGCTTCGGAAGCATGTCCGGACCCATAAGGCAGATCCCTTGGTCGAGGAGGTCCAACTGCTCCATGCTAATCCCCAATATGCTTATGTAGCGTACCCTGATGAGCGGGAGGTCACGTTTTCTGTCCGTGACTTGGCACCCGCGGGTGCCCCGGAGGTCACCACGTCCTTCCGCCCCACGGTCCCTGGTGTCGTCCATTCGGAGACTGCTACGCCTCTTCCTCCCTCAGTCCCTGTCCCCAATGTAGTGTGCCCAGAGCCTGTTGCAGCCCCCCACCCCCCAGCTCCGGTTCCCACTGTTCCCCATACGCCACCAGGGCCACAGCCCATTCCTCTCGCCCCTATGTACAGCTCGCTTGAGTCGCCGGAGCTGTCGCCACGCAGTACCCGACGACTGGACGGGACGACGGATCGGTCCGCTTCACACCACCCAGCGCCTTCTCTCGACGCTCACTGTACGGAGCCTGGGCCGACATCGCTCCCTGCTCGGACGACTCTGCGACCTGCACTACGACGATCGCGACGACGGATCAAGCCACCGGTTCGTCTGGACTTGTGATATTGTTTCCGCTTCACCCCCGTGTTGTTTTTTTAAAAGGAAGGGGTGAATGTGGTGGACCTCAGTTGTGCCTTTGTCCTATATGGACCACCGTTGTGTGTGTTTGTCATACCTGGACACATCCCCTTCCAGTTTGGTTCCTCCCCTCAGCACCTAGTATAAAGGTGGCTGTCTCCTCCCCCTTGTTCAGTCCAGGTCGGTTAATTGTTGGGATCTGCTCCTGATTCTGTTGTGAATAAAAGCCTACACTTATATTGGCATATCGGTAGTCTTTCGCCTTATTGATAGTGCAACACTGAGCCAGTGAAAGGGGATAGGAAAGAAACAAAAAGGGAATGGCCTATAAAAGGGTAAAGTGCAGGAGTGATTTAAAGGATGGTGGTGCTAGCCGCAAGGAGATGAGACTCAGACAGATATAGAAACACAGACCTCAATATTAACCTCTTCAGAAGGCATATCAAAAATGCTAAAATAGGGAGTGTGCCTCTCAATTCACCATGACGTACCCGTGCTCATTTTTACAGGGATCAGTTTTATGCTGTACGAGGCAGGATACCTCATTAACATGTTTAAATCATGACCACACAGTGCAATAGGGACCTGATTTCATAAGAATCCTAAGAATCATAAGAACTAAGAGAAGGAGGAGGCAATTCAGCTCCTTGAGCCTGCTCCGCCATTTAATACAATAATGGCTGATCTCATCTCGGACTTACCTGCCCATTCGCCATAGCCCTTCAAACCATTACTTATTTAAAATCTGTCCATCTCTCCCTTAAGTTTACTCAAAGTCCCGACATCCACCACGTTCTGGGGTAGTGAATTCCACAGACTCACGACCCTTTGGCGTGGTGGCCAAGATCCCCTCCCCGGCCGCCCCTATCTCTCCTCCAATTCCCACCACTATTACCCTCCCCTAAGGCCTAATCTCCTGGCTGATTGGCCAGGACTGGCCCCCCACTCCCCGGCTGAGATCTCCTGATGCAGGCTTTCCCATGCAGCTGCCAGCCATCCTGTCAATTTGCCTTGCTGCCAGACAGGGAACCAGAAGAAGTGAATTATAATATCTGGCCATTAACTCAACAGCATCTCTGCCTCTCCGTAAATATCAAGGCCCAAAAGCTAAGTCCAGAGGAAGGGAAAGTGGTCATAACAGAATAACAGAGTGAGACAGAAGCAGTGGACAATCTGACAAGGTGGAGAGGGCTGTGGCGGACTGGGTATGCATACTCACTTTGAAAAAGAAAGGGGATAAAAGAAACTCTTCCTGACCTTTTCTTTTACTTAACTTGGCAAGGGAATTCAGTGTAAAATTTGTTTATTAGTATCACAAGTAGGCTTACATTAACACTGCAATGAAGTTATTGTGAAAAGCCCCTAGTCGCCACACTCCGGCACCTGTTCGGGGCAATTTAGCATGGCCAATGCACCTAACCAGCACGTCTTTCAGACTGTGGGAGGAAACCGGAGCACCCGGAGGAAACCCACGCAGACAAGGGAGGAACATGCAAACTCCACACAGACAGTGACCCAAGCCGGGAATCAAACCCGGGTCACTGGTGCTGTGAGGCAGCAGTGCTAACCACTGTGCCACCGTGCCCTTTGCCACTGTGCTGCCCTTTGCCATTCTTGCCACTTCGTGGACCATACTAGTTTTGGACAGTCACCAAGCTACAACTGTCATTCGGCACTAATCCTGAGCAAAGGCTTAGAATCCCAATGCAACACCTTATGGAGTGTCACAAAGCAGCCCCAAGCTTGTGATTTGTCTTTCTATAACCTCAACTGAGGAGTTGGAGGGAACTGTATATGTTAGAATACTCCCCAAATCTGATTCACCTCTGATTCATATCAACTTCTTTGACCGTCATTTACAAGTAGAAGATCAAAGCCGGAAGAGTGAAAATAAAGCATATTTAATGCATAAATTGTATTTTATACTACTTGTATAGAATTCCTATTATGCCTAAGATGTTATGAGGTAAATTATTTCCTTCTGCTATATACACACATGTGCCATCCATTTGAGAGGGATTTCACTTCAGAAAACAAAATAGGAAAACCAATGGGTGAGCTTGAAAAAGAGCGATTAACAAGTTAAAGTGGGGAAATAGGTCAGTTTAAAAAGAGATGATGATTCATACGTTACAAGTAGTGCAGTTGAAATACATCTGAGTGTATAAAGGTGTAAAATATAACTTCTGCATCAACTAAATAACAGCCAAGCAGGTGCCAACTCCTGCTTTGAGAATTAAATATTAACTGTGTTATAGACAGGTGAGAGGCAAACTGAACTTCCTTATCCTTTCCCCATCTGTCAGTATGGTGAGGAGATGCCGGTGTTGGACCGGGGTGGGCACGGTGAGAAGTTTCACAACACCAGGTTAAAGTCGAACAGGTTTATTTGGAATCACGAGCTTTTGGAGCGCTGTCCCTTCTTTCTCTCACCTGATGAAGGCGCAGCGCTCTGAAAGCTTGTGATACCAAATAACCTCAACCTGATGGTGTGAGACTTCTTACCGTGCCCATCTGTCAGTAAGCAGAGGTGTCTTTAAAGTAGACCGTGGCATGTTTCCCCATCCTTCAGTTTGTATGATCCAGTTCAATAATCACTCGCAACAAACGTGCAATATGATTAATTCAGAAGGTTAGTTTATTAACATTTAAACCAGGGTGGGAAATGTTCA